>NW_028197090.1:0-5000 GCF_037176805.1 Vigna unguiculata | reverse complement strand
CAAAAATCCATTTTGGGGTTTATTTCATCTATTCCATGACCGGAACAGGGGGAGATACACGTTACACCACGATTTTGAATCAGAAGATATATTTCAAGAAATGGCAGATCTATTCACTCTATCAATAACCGAGCCGGATCTGGTGTATCATAAGGAATTTGATTTTTCTATGGATTCCTCCGGATTGGATCAAAAACATTTCTTGAATGAGTTATTGAACTCCAGGGATGAATCGAAAAAGCACTCTTTATTGGTTCTACCTCCTCTTTTTTATGAAGAGAATGAATCTTTTTATCGAAGGATCATAAAAAAATGGGTCCAGACCTCTTGCGGAAATAATGTGGAAGATCCAAAACCTAAAATAGTTGTATTTGCTAGCAACAACATAATGGAGGCAGTCAATCAATATAGATTGATCCGAAATCTGATTCAAATCCAATATAGCACCCATGGTTACATAAGAAATGTATTGAATCGATTCAATTGCAACTTCGAATATGGAATTCAAAGGTATCAAATAGGAAATGATACTCTGAATCATCGAACTAGAATGAAATACACGATCAACCAACATTTATCAAATTTGAAAAAGAGTCAGAAGAAGTGGTTCGATCCTCTTATTTTGATTTCTCGAACGGAGAGATCTATGAATTGGGATCCTAATGTATATAGATACAAATGGTCCAATGGGAGCAAGAATTTCCAGGAACATTTGGACTATTTCATTTCTGAGCAGAATAGCCGTTTTCAAGTAGTGTTCGATCGATTACATATTAATCAATATTCGATTGATTGGTCTGAGGTTATCGACAAAAAAGATTTGTCTAAGTCACTTTGTTTATTTTTGTCCAAGTTACTTCTTTTTTTGCCCAAGTTTCTTCTCTTTTTGTCTAACTCACTTCCTTCTTTTTTATTTGTGAGTTTTGGGGGTATCCCCATTCATAGGTCCGAGATCCACATCTATGAATTGAAAGGTCCGAATGATCCACTCTGTAATCAGTTATTAGAATCAATAGGTCTTCAAATCTTTCATTTGAAAAAAAGGAAACCCTTATTATTGGATGACCAAGATACTTCCCAAAAATCGAAATTCTTGATCAATGGAGGAACAATATCACCATTTTTGTTCAATAAGATACCAAAGTGGATGATTGACTCATTCCATACTAGAAAGAATCGCAGGAAATCTTTTGATAACACAGATTCCTATTTCTCAATGATATCCCACGATCCAGACAATTGGCTGAATCCCGTGAAACCATTTCATAGAAGTTCATTGATATACTATTTTTATAAAGCAAATCGACTTCGATTCTTGAATAATCAATATCACTTCTGCTTCTATTGTAACAAAAGATTCCCTTTTTATGTGGAAAAGGCCCGTATCAATAATTATGATTTTACGTATGGACAATTCCTCAAAATCTTGTTCATTCGCAACAAAATCTTTTCTTTTTGCGATGGTCAAAAAAAACATGCTTTTTTGAAGAGAGATACTATTTCACCAATCGAGTTACAGGTATCTAACATATTGATACCTAACGATTTTCCGCAAAGTGGCGACGAAGGGTATAACTTCTACAAATCTTTCCATTTTCCAATTCGATACGATCCATTCGTTCGTGGAGCTATTTACTCGATCGCAGACATTTCTGGAACACCTCTAACAGAGGGACAAATAGTCCATTTTGAAAAAACTTATTGTCAACCTCTTTCAGATATGAATATACCTGATTCAGAAGGGAAGAACTTGTATCAGTATCTCAATTTCAATTCAAACATGGGTTGGATTCACACTCCATGTTCTGAGAAATATTTACCATCCGAAAAAAGGAAAAAACGGAGTTCTTGTCTACAAAAATGCCTTGAGAAAGGTCAGATGTATAGAACCTTTCAACAAGATAGTGTTTTTTCAACTCTCTCAAAATGGAATCTATTCCAAACATATATACCATGGTTCCTTACCTCGACGGGGTACAAATATCTAAATTTCATATTTTTAGATACTTTTTCAGACCTATTGCCGATACTAAGTAGCAGCCAAAAATTTGTATCCATTTTTCATGATATTATGCATGGGTCAGATATATTATGGCGAATTCGTCAGATTCCATTGTGTCTTCCACAATGGAATCTGATAAGTGAGATTCCGGGTAATTGTTTCCATAATCTTCTTCTGTCCGAAGAAATGACTCATCGAAATAATGAGTTACTATTGATATCGACACATCTGAGATCGCTAAATGTTCAGGAGTTCTTCTATTCAATCCTTTTCCTTCTCCTTGTTGCTGGATATCTCGTTCGTACACATCTTCTCTTTGTTTCTCGAGTCTATAGTGAGTTACAGACAGAGTTCGAAAAGGTAAAATCTTTGATGATTCCATCATACATGATTGAGTTGCGAAAACTTCTGGATAGGTATCCTACATCTGAACTGAATTCTTTCTGGTTAAAGAATATCTTTCTAGTTGCTCTGGAACAATTAGGAGATTCTCTAGAAGAAATACGGAGTTTTGCTTTTGGTAGCAACATGCTATGGGGTGGTGGTCCCGCTTATGGGGTCAAATCCATACGTTCTAAGAATAAATATTGGAATCTCATCGATCTCATAAGTATTATACCAAATCCCATCAATCGAATCGCTTTTTCGAGAAATACGAGACATCTAAGTCATCCAAGTAAAGCAATCTATTCCTTGATAAGAAAAATAAAAAACGTGAATGGTGATTGGATTGATGATCAAATAGAATCCTGGGTCTCGAACACTGATTCGATTGATGATAAAGAAAAAGAATTCTTGGTTCAGTTTTCTACCTTAACAACAGAAAAAAGGATTGATCAAATTCTATTGAGTCTTACTCATAGTGATCTTTTATCAAAGAATAACTCTGGTTATCAAATAAGTGAACAACCGGGAGCAATTTACTTACGATACTTAGTTGACATTCAAAAAAAGTATCTAATGATTTATGAATTCAATACATCCTGTTTAGTAGAAAGACGTATATTCCTTGCTAATTATCAGACAATTACTTATTCACACACCTTGTGGGGGGCTAATAGTTTGCATTTCCCATCTCATGGAAAACCCTTTTCGCTCCGCTTAGCCCTACCTCCCCCTAGTAGGGGTATTTTAGTGATAGGTTCTATAGGAACTGGACGATCCTATTTGGTCAAATACCTAGCGACAAACTCCTATGTTCCTTTCATTACAGTATTTCTGAACAAGTTCCTGGATAACAAGCCTAAGGGTTTTCTTATTGATAATAGTGACTATATTGATGATAGTGACGATATTGATGATAGTGACGATATTGATGATAGTGACGATAGTGACGATATCGACCGTGACCTTGATATGGAGCTGGAGCTTCTAACTATGATGAATACGCTAACTATGGATATGATGCCAGAAATAGACCGATTTTATATCACCTTTCACTTCGAATTAGCAAAAGCAATGTCTCCTTGCATAATATGGATTCCTAACATTCATGATCTGGATGTGACTGAGTCGAATTACTTATCCCTCGGTCTTTTAGTGAACTATCTCTCCAGGGATTGTGAAAGATGTTCCACTAGAAATATTCTTGTTATTGCTTCGACTCATATTCCCCAAAAAGTAGATCCAGCTCTAATAGCTCCGAATAAATTCAATACATGCATTAAGATACGAAGGCTTCTTATTCCACAACAACGAAAACACTTTTTCACTCTTTCATATACTAGGGGATTTCACTTGGAAAAGAAAATGTCCCATACTAATGGATTCGGGTCCACGACGATGGGTTCAAATGTACGAGATCTTGTAGCACTTAACAATGAGGCCCTATCGATTAGTATTATACAAAAAAAATCCATCATAGACACTAATATAATTAGTTCTGTTCTTCATAGACAAACTTGGGATTTCCGATCTCAGGTAAGATCGGTTCAGGATCATGGGATCCTTTTCTATCAGATAGGAAGGGCTGTTTCACAAAATGTACTTCTAAGTAATTGCTCCATAGATCCTATATCTATCTATATGAAGAAGAAATCATGTGACGGGGGGGATTCTTATTTGTACAAATGGTACTTCGAACTTGGAACGAGTATGAAGAAATTAACGATACTTCTTTACCTTTTGAGTTGTTCTGCCGGATCGGTCGCTCAAGACCTTTGGTCTCTACCCGGACCTGATGAAAAAAATGGGATCACATCTTATGGACTCGTTGAGAAGAATTATGATCTAGTTCATGGCCTATTAGAAGTAGAAGGCGCTCTGGTGGGATCCTCACGTACAGAAAAAGATTGCAGTCAATTTGATAAGGATCGAGTGACATTGCTTCTTCGGTCCGAACCAAGGAATCCCTTAAATAGGATTCAAAATGGATCTTATTCTATCGTTGATCAGAGATTTCTCTATGAAAAATATGAATCGGAGTTTGAAGAAGGGGGAGGAGTCCTCGACCCGCAACAGATAGAGGAGGATTTTTTCAATCACATCGTTTGGGCTCCTAGAATATGGCGCCCTTGGGGCTTTCTATTTGATTGTATTGAAAGGCCCAATAATTTGGGATTTCCCTATTGGGCCAGGTCATTTCGGGACAAGCGGATCATTTATGATGAAGAGGATGAGCTTCAAGAGAATGATTCAGAGTTCTTGCAGGGTGGAACCATGCAGTACCAGACACGAGATAGATCTTCCAAAGAACAGGGCTTTTTTCGAATAAGCCAATTCATTTGGGACCCCGTGGATCCACTCTTTTTCCTATTCAAAGATCAGCCTTTTGTCTCTGTGTTTTCACATCGACAATTCTTTACAGATGAAGAGATGTCAAGGGAACTTCTTACTTCCCAAACAAATCTTCCTACATCTATATATAAACACTGGTTTATCAAGAATACGCAAGAAAAGCATTTTGAATTGTTGATTCATTGCCAGAGATGGCTTAGAATCAATAGTTCATCATCTAAAGGATTTTTCCCTTCTAATACTCTATCTGAGAGTTATCAAT
>NW_028197089.1:27500-45155 GCF_037176805.1 Vigna unguiculata | reverse complement strand
CATGGGAGAGGCGGGCTAAGTGAAATAAAAGATAAATGGAGCTATGTCGACTTACGTACGTCTCGTTGACCAAACGATCGGGTATACCACGCCACGTATCATCCCCTCTTTCTATAGAGGAGAGATAAAGAAAAAGAAAAGATATAGCGATCGTGCCGTAAGACCTTGTTCCTTTCTACTTGACGTTATTTTCCTCGGTTTTTTTTACATTACATAAGGCCTTTAGTTTAGGGCTTACTTAGCGCTTGCGCTAAGGATCTAATCAGAGTAAAACTTGGATTTTAAAAAAAAAACCTTTCCCTTATTAGCCGGAATACAAACAAGTGTACTCCTTGATCTTTAGTAAAGGCGGATTCAGCCAAAAAAAATCTTTTTTTTTTTAAAAAAGTCTCAACGTCCTCGTTGAGAGTCGCTCTGCGAGACGTCCAGTAGTCTCTGACTTGGTCTTAGAATCGTAAGTTTCAGCCCGTTCCCAGCTTGCCTCGCTCTCAGGTTGGCCCTTCTACTTGACTAAGTAGTATTCTACTCGTGCAGTGGGTGTATGGGCTAGCCCATGGTGCGGTCAGCTATGATATATATACTCTTTTTCTTTCTTAGTAAGTTAATCTACAACATCTGGTGGTGCCCTCGTGGGCTGGGCACGTTCCTCTCTGGGTCGGTCTGGTCTAATCGAAGTCAACTGACTCACATGGAATACGGGGTGAGTTTTAACCGAGCTGATCGCTTGAGTCTATAGGCTACCTCTCCTATCCGCTTCTCTACAAGGTCTACTTTCTTCTTCCTTCAGACCGGGCCAAGCCTTTAGTTGAAGTAGGTTTGGGCTAGGTCGTTGCGCTCCTCGTCTTGGCAAAAAAGTAGGCTGATGGGCAAGCCTCCTCCTGCCGCAATGGTGTGGGGCGTCAGAGGCTGTTGCCCCGTGGCCAACTCGAAGGGGCTGAAGTTCGACGCAGAGCTTTTTGGTTGTTAATTTATAGCAGCACTGAGCTACATCCAACAGCTCCGGTCCTTCTGGTTGGTTTGCACTAAAGTGCCTTAAGTAGCCCTCGCCTCGAGGAGTCCGTTTATCTCCGTCTGAGCTTTCAAAGATATACCGACCGTAGGTATCTTACTTACCATCAGATACCGACAGTCGTCTTCTAACATTACCGACCTTTAAATATCGGGTTTTCATCATCAGAAACAACCCGATTTCCGAGACCTCTTGCATTGCATTACCATAACGAAAAAGAGAGAAATGGCTCTTGTGACTCGGAATGAACCTTTCTCGGTGGAAGAAAGGAATAGCGATGGATTCCTATGAAGCATTCAGGAACAAGAAGATTCAATCGGACGACGAATTCTTACGTGGTCCAAGGAAATCAATAAAAGGTCCGCTTCCACGATTTCATCTATATCGAATCTGAATATCAGAATAGCTTATATAGTCATGATTCAATTCAGGTCCACTGACTTTTGATTGATTTCTCTTCGGATCTGATTGGAACATTGGAGAAGTAGGAATACTTTGGCGGGCGATTCATAATGGGTATCTAGAATATCTATGTCCTAGGACATAAAATATGAATAATGAAGATAAAGATAATATATAATAATTTGGAGGCTTTATACCTTATTTCTTTTCCTGGGATTGTAGTTCAATCGGTCAGAGCACCGCCCTGTCAAGGCGGAAGCTGCGGGTTCGAGCCCCGTCAGTCCCGACCTAGGATCCGATGAATCGATCAATTCATCTCTGTAGGGGGGCTTAGGATCTAATTCCCAGCAGGAGGATCCTTCTTTCGTTTCGCATTTCTCATCGGACAAATCAAGGAATCAAAATGACAATAACTAGTACCGATTGATGGAGGAGAGACATATGTAGGTTGGTACAATCGGGGGTATCACCATATTAAGCATATTAAGTAAGGATTCAAAGAGATACCGTACAGGTCTGGCTTTTTTCGATTGTTCCTGGCCCATCGAATAGAGTAGCAATCTCTTTCCCGGGAGCACATAACATTTTCTTTTTTTTTTTTACGATACGCAATTAACTTAAAATAGTTACCCCCACAGAGTACTTTTCAGATTCAACCTACCCTTTCTAGCTCCTATTTTTTTTTCTTCCAATCAAAAAGAACCCATCAAATATTGAATGACTGAGCACTCAAATCCTATCGCGAGTCTTGATACATAGTATCTTAAGTCCTTTCCACAACTCCTAATTGGATTCTCCATCGGCCCATCCAATCTAATTCACGACTCAGTCAGTAGACACTACACTAGTAGGGTAGTAAGTTATGTAATTAGGAATTTGAAAACCAAAAAGCCCTTCTTGGATCCTAGGAGCAAGGATTTACAGTCCTTTAGAACAACCTTTTGATCCCAAGATTTCCGGCCCCTTACTTTCGTATTTTTTAATCTCACAATTGAATCTTACTACCCAAGTCGATCCTATTGGCAACGGGCAAACGACGCTTACGCGGGATCTCGGTGCCCTTCTCTTGCTCTTGAAAGAATAGAAGTTGAGTTCGAGTTGTTATCATGCCGGATCAGAAAAGTCAAAAGCCATACTAAGAGCCAGCGGACCTGCTCACGGGAGTCAGGCCTGTTCTGTAGTGGGCAGACGTAGCAGGGCCATCAGAATATAGGAAAAAGAGCCGCTGGAGAAAACCAATTACGCCGGGTTCTCAATTCCATGGAGTATGTAGTGAGTTTGAATTGACCCGGTTAGCTAGAAGGTTCCTTTCGCTACCGTCCTAAGGTTAAACCAACCGTTGGTTTGCTTGAACAAGATTTCACTGAAGTGAACCCGACGCGAAGTTGGTGAAACCTGAGCGTAGCTAATGAAAGGGACTTAGATTAGAACCGACTATAAGCCCTGAGAGCCAGCAAGCAAACCCCCCCTGACTCTCTCTAAAAAGCCTGCGTAGTAAACTCCTTGTTTGTTTTCTTTCCGATAGCTGCCTAGTTAGTTTTTCCAGTTTTCAAGTCAAGCGAGAAAGCAAGTGGAATAAGACTTTCCTTTTTTCGGCCATTTCTCAGCAATAGCTACCTGAATGGAAGCAAGCAACCTTCGGGGAGAAGAAGAAGAGTGGTCGAAGACTACGAGTCGAAGCTAAGACCAATCTAAGCAAATTTCCCTCAGCTGGAAACTCACTATCTAGATAGCTTCTTAGCGCTTAGCTACTTTATTTATTTATCCTTCTGCGCCGCTAGCGCTACTACTCCTAGTGATAGGGATAACCTACTCTTTTTCGCGAGAAGGCCCATCTCGGACCGGTGACGTATTCTAATGATCTGGATCTCTGGCTTATCTCTTACTTTACGGATTCGATTTCGGCTAGTGGGATTTCAGTGACGATAATCAGGGAAAAGGCTTGATTGGCTCTGATCGATACCATCTAAAAGTGCTTGCTTCATCCATTCGTGACATTACTGGTTATTCTTACTAAGTTTCGCCTCTAGTGACTCTTGGAATCATGCGCATGGCTCCATGTCGGCCTGAATTTGGCGTCGGTGTAACGACCGGTGCAAGTAACAAATACTACCTACGAGTCTCATTCTCTCGCATTCGTCCTTACCTGTCTTCTATTCTATTGATCCAGTTTAGGCAGCTTTCAGTCTCTATAAACTTTATGGAATATTTCACAAGATACGAAGTCATCAATCAATGGCATGAAGGAGTTCAATCAGGAACAGAAAGACTTTCAAAGCAAAGGCATGAAGGCAGGATAAATACCTTTACTAATGTGCAATCAGCTAGGTAATACAGTGAGTGAAATTTCCTGTGCTAGCCATAAGTAGCAATGCGGAAGAGAAAGACTAATTGAATTCTATTGCTAGAGGAGATAGAGAATTCAATTAGTTAACTTTCCCCACAGAAAGTAAGAAAGGAAAGAAGTCTTGGTAAGAGTTATGTTATACTATTCAATGGTACGAAGTCACCCGACTCATATCGAGAAAGTAAAATACGATGACAGACAAAACAAGGGAAGCTGAGAAGGGATGCCCTCCGCCGATGGTAGACAAAGTGAAAAGCAGAATTGCAGTTCACAGAAGATAAGTTCAAAGAATTTATTTACCGAAAGAAGGGAATTGCTTTCCTCTTTCCCGGCCTTGCTTTCACTAGTTAAACTACCGCAGGTTCTGGATCGATTGGATCAACTACAACTGGGATGAGATGAACAGAAGGGTGTAACACAATCCGCTTCGTAACTGGAAGGCCGGACCGAAACATTCACTGGTTCAACAAGCTCCATAGCCCCCATGTTCGTTTTACTCACCGTCAGCCTTACTACTCACTACTTATTCGATTACCAGCTTTCTCTTACGCCCGTCCCCGCCCCCGACCATAAGAGGTGGATTTTTGCCCATACCCGCTATTACTCCTGGTTGAGCTCCTACTCTTATAAAAGTATCCGGTGCGTAAAATCATCTATAAAGCAAATGGTGGAAGTGTTGACCGATTCAAACCGATGAAATTGGTCGATTTAGCACTCGGCTAACTCCCATCTTATTTAGTCTTCTCCTATTTCTAAGTAAACCCCGCCCCTATATGCCCTGGGTAGACATGTGAAGGTAGACTTTGACCGGTCTTGGTCTGTGTTTGGGCGTGCTAGCAAGGCTAAGGCTGGAAAAAGAGTACATCAAGATCAGTCAAGTCATCACTTATTCGATTGTTGATTCCATTCCCTATATGCCCTATCTATTGTTCATGCCTTCTTTACATGTTGGGTGGATCAGATCCCCTTTCAACTCTCATTATGGGAAGGAGGTCTTCCTTCAAGTTCTAGCTCTTTCGAATAGATAGCCCCAGGATCAGGCTAGTATGGCTTGGCATCGTCTGGGTTTCAGGCCCAGATGGTGTGGGGGTTAACCTCCCCAGCACAGGATTGTCTGATTCTGTGTCCTTAAGGCAAGACACTGGTAGAAGCGGCTTATCCAGTTTTAGGGTGGGATGGGTTATTGCTATCCCAAGCATCCTTGCTGGACAGCCACGGACATTTTGTTTCTAACCTTACTCCTGTGAAGGATTCTTTGGTTACGAAGGTGCCCCCCCATGGACGGTGAAACATCCGCCCATTGAGGTGAGTTCTGGTGTCTTATCTTTAAGTATTTGGAAGCCAATTTGCTTGAAATTGAGCTCCGATTGCGCCCTGAAGGGAGTCTCTCTCATGGAACGACTTACGTCCTTCTGTGAAGGGATCCCTTTATGGTCTCCATGTATCAGGTATTTGATAGCAGCAACGAAATGTTGTCTGATTTATCAAAGCAGAACTGCCGCGGATTCGTTGAGGATCTTTGGTCAGAGCCTGATATCATAGCTAGCCTTCCTCCGTCGACTAGCGTATTCCACTAGTTCAGGGGGAGGGAAGAGGAGAATTCTTGAAAGAGAGTCAAATGACCTATCCTTGAAAGCATGAAATTAAGTCAGTCCTTTCGGGTGGCAGCCCAGTCCTTTCATTCCTTCCTTCCTGAGAATAGATCCCCAATAGCTCGCAGATGAGGAATTCTTCCGCTACGACCCTTAGGCGAGCTAATCAGTCTTGCTTTGCCATAAAATCCCTCCTCCTTCTTTTCCCTTTAGTAAATAGAAAAGAAGCATTCAATTCCATGTCTTAAGCATGATTAGGGTTAAGGTAAGGGAAGGATTGCAGCTAGATAGTAGGCGGAGGGGGAAAGCTAGCTGAAGATGCATAGAATGCCATGGTTGGCTCTTGGGGAAGGAGCTTCGGTAAAGGAAGAACGCGGGTTACCCTCTTCCAGTTCTCTCCCTGCTAGCTAGCCAAGAGAAAAGTAAAAACCCTCGCTTCACCACTTCCAAGACTGAAAATCCAATTATAGAAGAATCGACTGCTGGAGAAAGGTTTTAAGGAAGTTAATCAATAGGAGAAGGTATCTTCTGGCTTAGGGAAGGCCCCAGCTCTATGATTGATCTAGGATTACCCGAGACGAACTGTCGATTCTCCGATAAATGTCAATGAGTTAAACATGTTTCCGAGACTTCAACATACATGTTTGGCAGCGGCAAGGAGTGTTTTTGACTTCCTAACACGGATACCAAGGCAGCTGAGCAGTGCAATGAGGAAGAGGTTTGACTTTTTTCTCGAAGCAAGCTGTGTTACAATCCCTCCTTCGCTCCGGCTCGTCTAAGGTCGAACTTCTTCCTTTTGCTTGGTAGCCTTATTCGGAGGCTCATGAAGAAAGCATAGTGACGCATTCGAACTACTTTTATGACGATATTAATTAGAAGAAGTAGGAATGCCGGAATCTTGTTAATTGAATTTCACGGTCAAATTGATAGCAAAAAGCAAGAAATACCGGTTTAGTAGTCTCGTAGCAAGGAAGCTAATAAGACCTTCGACGTGGTGCTTGTTATTTATTTGACGGTTGTTGCACGCTATTTCCGAATGCAATTGAATTAGCTGCTTTCTCAATCTTTCGACGACTTGAAAGCAAACTAGTCCTGGTTATACCCGGAGCAATGCAAGAGGTCCACGCGGGCGGGGCACACCAAAAGTGACAAAATCCCTACAAGAAGGCGGCCTATTTTAGGGATTAGGAGGATTCGATTACAGTGGCTAGTGCTTGCCTTGAAAGACTTGGATTTTATAATCATCATTGTATACACCGGGGGGTATATGGGTTATCAGGAATGGAGTCAATAGCTTGCCTGAACTAGAATAGCCTTATTTAGAAGGGGAGAAAGAGTCAGGGATGGTCGTGGACAAGATTCTAACCCGGGAATCAAATCAATGTTAGGGAGTCAAAGCTATTGGAACAGTGTAGTTCAACCCCTTGGAGACTGGCAAGTAAGCTAAGCTATCCGTGCTGTTGTCGTAGGGCGTAGTGAGCTCGATCTACTGAATCACAGGCTGAGCCGCGAGTTGTTGGTGGAGCTTCGAGTGATCGATGGGCATCTCTCAGCCGAGTGGAGTCAGTTATTTTAAGTGAACTAGGCTTTCCGCAGTTCCGCACGACGATCGGAAAACACTATCACACCTGGCTTGCTATTCCGAGGAGCCACTTTTTTGTCTCGCAGCGGCAGCATCTGTTGTCTTTAGAACGAAGTGCCTTGGTTGGTCGTATCCATCTCTAGAAGTGGGGGATTTTTCACTTTCTATCTAGACCAGTTTTTGCAACTAATTGAATGGATCACCCAGGGGAACCTCCCAACAACTCACTATCCCTCGGTTTCTACCTCTTCCTTTTTTACATCCTTTCTAACAGTCTTGGCGAAAGGAAAGGTCGGATAATGGGCTACATGTTGGAATGCCTCTAAGGAATCAAAACCAGACCTCGGTGAAAAAGGTCCCTATTTTCTATTTCAAAGAACTACTTATGATCTGAGACTCTCTATCTATTGTCTGACTTTCGGCATCTTTATTTACGAGGAATTGCTAAGTAGGCGTACTGGTTGTCTCTTCTTGAAATGCTTTCTTTCCCTTGGCTTCGGTGCCAGCTAGGACTGGTAGCATGGTCTTCTCTTAGGCTTTCTCTTGGTGGAGGAATGGGAGCTGCACGTTAGCACTTGACTTTATGACTCGGCATAAGAGGTCCTGTCTCTTTTCTGTTTTAGCGGGAATAAGCAGTCTTTGTGCTTTGGGCGTGGCACTAGTCTGACTGTGCTTTCCTAGCCAAAGGCAATTCTTTATCTGATCTTGCCAGGAAGAAGGGCATCCAACAGACAGAGTGATGCTTCTGTCATCTCTTTATTAGGATAGTCTATTTATTTTTAGGAAGATGTATAAATATACTGTTGGGCCGTATAAAACTCTAAAATGGGTTCTTTTCTTGCAATTGAATCAAAAGGAACTGTTCTTACCTCAAAGGGAGTGCAGCCAGCCTATCCATCACAACATAATATAGGAAACCCTCTCCCTTGTCAACTCCGAACGAATGCTTAGTTAGCCGTGAATGAGAACTCTTGTTGGCAGGTAGCTCCATGTAAGGTTAGCTCGAAAGCGAGTTCTTACTCTTTGACCTGAGGGGAAGAAAGCTGTGATTACCTGGGGTCAGGTTGACCTTCTTTCTGCGGTACGGCTATGAGTCTTATTAGAGTCAATAGCTGGGAATCTCTTCTTCCGCCTATTAGCGGTGTGACTGTGACTTTATTCTTGAAAAGACTGCTTGACTTTGAAAGAGCTGTGGGCATAGCTAAACTTTATCAAATGCGGGATCGGGATTTCCTCTTGATGCGGTAGAAGAGATCTAGTCTAGGTCAGTGCTTTCTTTTGCTAGAGAATATATATGTTGTTGTCGACATAACCGATGCAGTTAGCTCAAAAGGGAGTTCAGTCACTTCCGGATCCGGATTCCATGATTGTTGAGTGAGTCAAGCTAGTCTGTTTCTAAACACGGGGTGTATTTACAATTATATGAATAAAAAAGATCTTATTCTACTAATAGTTTTCTTACTATGGATTGTTTGATTAATGATTAAATAGATCTTAATTTTGATTACTACCAGTCTAAGGGATATATATATGTTGTCGTCTTATTTCAAAAAGGATCAAATCCCGTATGAAGATACTCTAAATATAAAATGACTCTTCGATGCGGTGATTACCACTTAACCCCACTATTTGAAGATTACAATTCGTCTACCGGCAAATATTAGAAAAAAGTCTTATAATAAAATCTTTATATTTGATGAATTTATGCTTGGAGCTTTATTTTAAACATAAACAATTTCACAATGATAGTAAATTGTGCTATAGTAGGAATGATGGATTTAGGGTATAATGCTAGTAGCCTGTTAAGAGAATACACAGGTGTTATTTCTGAGTGGAGAGACGTTGATTCTATCATTAGCATCGATTGCGAAGAATCTGTAATTGGAATGAAATTCTCATTCCTTTATATGACAATAGTAACTATTGAAAGGAATGAATAAAAATATTAACATCATTTTAGTATACCTAAAATTCATTCTTTTATGAGTAGGGAGCGTTTCACTGTCACTGGGGTAGTATTGAAATACATAAGAATGGTCGGTGTGAAGTTCTTGACTGTTATAATCAGTCTTTTGGGTTACTAAGAGTTATGATTCAGATGAGTATGAGTAGTCTAGTGCTATTTGTATACAGGGTGAAACCATAGGAGTCCAGTATGGAAACCTTCCTATAACTCTCAACGTTTTAATAGCAGCCTTTTTCGGCTCCTTCACACTCCTTATTGAAATAAAGGGGTGCTTCTCCTTCTAAACTCGGCTGGGTTTCCACCTGAGAGATTTGCTGCTATTCTTTAGTCCTATCCACTTTTGCTAAAAAAGGTCTACGCTTGGTTGTAAGGAAGGAATGATAGCAATAGTGCTTTACGAGAAAACTTGAACCTTTCCTTTATTCTCTTGAACCTTTACCTATCCCTTGCTCGTTCTCGTTTGACACCTTTACTGGCTAACTAAGAGACTAGTCCTCTTCCTGGCTTGAAAAGTAAGTAGGTGGGGTAAACATTATCAAGTGAAAAAAAAGAGAAAGTGCTTGCTTAATCAGCAAAGTAAATAGGAGAACTTTAGTCCAGGTGATAGTACAACACTCCATATATCTATCCCATTTTAAATAGGGCTTCCTGCCCTTGCCTAAGGGACGAGGAAGAAAGAAATGAAGCAAGTCATATTATGCTTTAGTTCCAAAAGAAAGCCTGCCAGCGGACTAACCAGTGCTCAAGTAAAGAAGGACTTCATTTCTCTACAGAACTGAAGAAGGTATCTAAGAACCCTTTTCTTTTCCCAGAGTCCCGTCCATGAGCAGCGGATAGGAGAGGTCTTTCTATCTACGACTCACTCTTGGTCTCGAAAACAATTCTTTGACTTGGTTCACTCCGTTCGTAGACTCTATCGATCCTGGAATGGGCAGACGTACAAGCACCGGTCTGTATTCGCGTGGCTCGGTAAGCGAGAACTTCCGGAATGCAAGGCATATATAGCTTTCACTCAACTATATGATACTAGTTGGTATCAGCACAGAAAGGCTATAGCAAAAACTCTTATTCGTCATCAACAGGATAGGACCAGAGCTTCTATTTACTCAAGAGCTCTTTTTGTAACAGAAATTGCACCGCTTGCTTATTCAAGACCGCCACTTCTATAAAAACCAACTGCAGATACCGTACCTTCATGTACAGCTTTCTTCTTGAACAACTCTTTCCTCCTAACGCAGGTCAGACGCTTTCTTATCCCGAACTATATGGCGTAGTGTATTCCACTTAGACTCAATTGAAACTGAGCTTTTGTGGGCTGGGCCTTTCCCCTACAGGCTTTCTTTCTAATGAAAGGGCCTAAGACTCAGGGGTGTGCGTGGGTCACATCAGTTTGGTCTTAGCTTATCGTTAGGGTACTAAAAGGCTTTCAAGCCAATGGGAATAGCCCGCACTTGAAATGAAAAGGCTTCTATAACAAGGGCATTACAGGATTGAGAGCAAGTGGTACGATAAGACCTGCAAGAAGGCCCCGAGCTACATATCTATCGCGGCTAAACATCACTGGAGTCACTCGACTTATAAGATGGGATTGAGCTCTACGAAATGGAACCCCATCAAGGTGAACCCCTCCAACTCCAGATGCTTCACAGGGCAATTCAAACAAAGTACAAATAGGCTGCAAAAGAGGAAGAGTCTACGTTAAGCTGATTCTCGTCTTTCTCTAGCTAACTCCTAATCTCCTATCTTAACAAAAGTCTTTATGCGTCAAAGAAAGGAGAGCCTGCAAGCTCCCACAGGCGATGAATTCCGACTTCTTCGCTTTGTAGCCATACCGCATAGAGTGAACAATTCAAAGGAATTGTATTGTATGGGAGTAGCTAAAAAGAAAAGCAAGCATTACAGCGAAACGATCCCTCTGACTTTATACAGAGAGAAGAAAAGTAGCAATCCAAGGGTATGATAGATAGCTATGAAAAGCAATCCACCCGAAAAACTACCAGCTTCTTCAATGGGGATACCTTTCTTTTTCTATATCCTCTTTCCTGGGATACTATCTCCTCTTCTTCTTTTGATTCTTTCTGTTTACCTGAGCTAATTCATTACTAGCTTTCGAGCGCTTGATCTGGCCTATTTGCTGTTAGAAGGGAATCCTTAGCACAGTAGCAGGTAAAGAGAGGATTGCTCGGCAGGGAACTTTCCGAGAGCAGGGCTTACAAAGGGAACTCAAATTGGAATGCTTTCAAAGTAACTTGGCCTATTGATCTTGACCAGCCTCGACAGGTTCCACAGCAAATGTAATTAGCCTTCAAACTATTACCTCAGCCTCCACTCTAAAGTAACTATCCAACCTAAGTCTATTTAGAAGGGTGTCCGCTTTCGCAGTTCTAGAATCATTCTAATCTGTAAACAATGCTCCTTTTACTAAAGCCTTAACATGACGCCTGCAATCATCAACAAAGTGCTTTGCACTGACCCGTCCTCGAACCGGGGAGCTGGGCTGAAGGTTTTGCTCTAACCGAAGCAAAAGCAAACCCATCTTTTACTAAAAGGAAGGTCTTGGTTCTTTCTTATACCCGGAAGTAGGATCTATGTTGAAAACATGAGCAAGGAGCCCTTAGATGTACATAGAGGATCTCTAATGGCGCTGGATGCTTACTAGTAAACCAATGGATACTTGTTGAAGCAGCTTATTCTCAAATGGAGGCATTCTTGTGTGAGGAACGAACCCTATTGCACGAAGAACTGGTTCTGAAGGAATGCTAGCTATATGCTTAAGAAAGGGGTCTTCTTTCAAAGAATCTCCGTCCCTAGTCCATACCCACGTCTGGGGAACTTCTGAACTTCATGTTCACATCTTTGTCTCCCTCTTTCAAGTGAGTTCAGTTAGCCCTTAGGGTCATAAGAGAGCTCATCTTTACTTCCTTTCCTATATAAGCAACTGATTCTCTTATAGCCTTCGTTCCCCGAGGGAAAGAATAAATTCTTAAAAAATAGAAAGATATGAGCTGATCCCCTTGAAAAGGCTGAAGTTCGTATAATGATCAGTAACATGAGTAGGCAATACCATGACTCTTTCTATTTCCAAGCGATGACCACTTATGACTCTTTGATTGAACCACCCGTATTGATACAATGGGACTCATGGATCACAGGTAAAAAGGTAAGTATGTCGATTGATTGAAGAAGGCGAATTCCTTTACGCAAAGATATCTGTGCTTCAATCGTTAGCTGGACTGCAAACTCTTTCATGCTTCCATAAACTCTTCTTTCATCAGCACCTTTGAGTATCTCAAAAGAGAAATTGAATGTTCATCGTTACCGATCCTATCCTCTTCACCCTTCACTATTTCTATTCTCCCATCGTAGACTATTAGAGCATCCAAAGCAATCCAAGGCTCTCTCTCTTCCTTCCATACAGATAGCTATCGATGGGGCATCTTCCTTTCATTTTAATACGCTGTTTGCAAGAATACCTGGGATATTCCTAATTCAGTCTATGCTTTCAGTAAAGTAAGGACTATTCCCAACCTAATGAATCGAATTAAAGGGATTCGGCTCTCATAGCAGTTACTTGAAGTTAAGTTACCTTTTTGTATTTAAGAAAGAATGTCATCAATACAAACCAAGAAAAGCCTAAATGATGATGAAGGAATTCCACGCTATTCCGATTTGCTCAATGTAAACCCTTGTTTCCATCAACAACTGTAGCTGAGGTGTGCCTACTGACATGAAACTCATTTCAATTTCAAACCTTATTAACGGCAGTCTTATCTTCGTTTTTTAGCATTCAAAACGTTTTAGATGTGCTATAACAGCAACTTCATCTAGATTTATTCCAGCTACTGCATGATTATCCTCTTTATTAATACTACTTTGTATAGGATTGGCATGAACTTGACTTGACACTTGTAATACCTCCTAACAAACTGAGCACAGTCTTCATCCATGGCCATTCATCTAGGCCCCCACTATGGATTTCCGTCATAAGCCTTTTTATCTCCACACTTCAGGTAGATTCCGCTGTGGTGCCTCTTATCAAATCAAACTTCCTTCCCTCGGGCAGCTATCTTTCTGAGTGCTACCCTATCTATGGGTGTAGTATTCGTCAGGTATTGCCTGATTGCTCTTATGTTTGAGTACCACGGAAAACCTTCTTATGCCGTTAGATCCATAAAAGAGAGAAAGTTGGTCTTTCTCTCTTTTGCACTATCAAGGCAAGGGTTGCAAATCAGCGTCCGACGGCATATCCACCATAGAGGCTAGAGTAGCTAAAGCATCTTAAAAACAGTTTTGATCTCGTTGTAGGTAGTGGAACTCAACATCTTCGAATCGGGATACCACGGATTCTAGATACTTATGGTACGGCTGTAACTTCGAATCAAGAGTCCTATACTTCCCTTTGATTTGACTAATGATCAGGGCAAAATCTCTTCTTTTTAAGTGGCCTTAGAAAAACAGTTAAAACTAAAAATTTGAATTCGAAGTCAGTCTTTTGAGTGAGTTCCTCGACCCGAGTCCGTCACGAGCGGATGCGGAGTCGTAAAACTGAATAAACCCCGTTGATGCTAATTCGTCAATGATGACTGCAGAAGGGTGGGAATGTAGTCAACTCAACTAGAAAAGTTATGGATTGAAGGCCGATTCCGCATATAGATAAACCGACCTTCTCTATTCCAAATTCGAATCATGGTTTGGGTAGGACCTAGTAGGCCATCTCGTTGCCCACTCTCAAGGTATAGGTGGGGCCTGGTCCCTTCCTCCTGGAAAACCCCTTAGTATGGTTACTTCCGTTAGTAGAGCACAAGCTCCGAAGTCTGATCCTGAATCCAGAGGCGATCTTCCCTTGAAATGTGAGCTCTTTACTGTCATGGTAGCCCATCAACTCGCCCTGCCGATGATCAAATTATGCGTAAGGCAGTATTGAAGCTGTTAATGGCGCATCCCTCTTCCGGTTTTTGGTTTGGTTGGTATAGTCCCTTCGGTGAGAAAAAGAGGCCGCTTATGTATGCTTCTTCCTGTCCAGCAAGATGTCTTCTGTCGAGAAGGTTATATCTGCACTCTGGACTTTCTTCATTGGTGCTTCCATGTACTCATCTTCGATGCTTTGAACTTCCACCCTGTTGACATGTAGGGCATACTTTCTTTTATTTGCTTCCTACTACTAAGCTTTATTCCTATCTACGGTAGCTGACGCAGCAAGACCCGAGGAATCAGATACGGATCTTTTTAAGTATCTTTCGCTGGGGCAAAGAGGGAGGACTTTCGGAAGAAGGCGTCGTCCGCTGATGATCTTGAGGTTGGGAGGCGGGTCAGGGGGAGAACTAATGCTTGTGGATAGCCCGCTAAAACTCCTGACTTAGGCTTTCCCCCCGGAAGAGCTGATGCTACTTACTAAGATACTTCCGTTAGTGAGGAGAGAACTATAGGCTTTAGCCCAAAGACAGAGTCAGGGATTTCTTAACAATCGAGTCCTGAAATAAGACAAGACAGGGGGTGGAGTGAGCCTAGAGTAGAATAAGACTCCCTCTTAAACTCTCAACTCATACCAGGGCAGGCAGGGAAAGACTGAGACTACCGATACCGAGCCGGGGTTGATGAAAGATCACAGGATAGATACCCTATGGTTTGGTTGGTCTCTATGCCTGCTTCACTTCGTAGCATTAAGGGGACAGTGCAATGAGGGAAATCGACTAGGAACGCGATGTCTTCCCATAAAATGAAGAGTGGAGGGGACTTCGACTGCCTTCTTGTATCGGGTGAAGAGAAGGGGGTGGTAGGCTTAGTAGGGCTCGAACCTACAATATTACCGTTATGAGCGGTACGTTTCAACCGATTAAACTATAAGCCCCTACGGATCTCTACATGCAATTCGCTCACTTCGGGAAGAGTGGACGGAAAGAGGAGGCCTTTGCTCTATCTGCTTCTTCCTCTTCCCAGGAATGAACAATTGGATAAAAAAATTTCTTCTTTGTTTGTATATATATATATATAAATAAGAAAATAAAGATTAAGCAAGCGGCCCTTTCGTGACTCAAACTGCCGGTACGCTTTCCGGCTCGCAACGACTCAAACGGGCGGGGGCTATCTATTTGCTTGCAATGCGGGCTGTTCGCCTTTCGGATTCGGAAAGGGTTCGCCTATTTGATTTTGATTCAAAAGGCGCTACTAAACTACTCTAGTACAGCTAGTGTTAGTAGTACAACAGAATGCCGTTCACCCCGCAATCCCTTCTTCTTCAAGAGCTCCCTATTCTCTAGCAGCCCCTTCTTTCACAGCTCCTTCTCAAGCACTTGCCATTGTCTGGAAATTGGCCTTGCCCCATTCTTCGAGGCGCATCAATTCCTTGCCTTTGCTCTCATTGCTGCTGGAAGTCCAGTCTTTTAAGTGAAGTGAAATCCCAAAAATGGAAAGTCAGTAGTCATTGTCGGGATGGAAAGCTACTCTTCAACCACTTATTTAAGCGCTATGCACCTAAGCTCAGTCTTTCTGGCAGCTATCTTGCTAAACCTAGATTCTTGCTAAATAGTTCCTTTTTCTTCTCTCTTTATGCTCGAAATCGTACTCATTCGACATCGAATTTCATGGGCTGGGCATACCTTCTTTAGCTTAGCTCATTTTTATCTTTATTTTACTTTTAGGAAGATCCCACGAATCGTCTTCTATCGACATCGTCTGCTTACTCTTATCGTACGCTCTTCTTACCCAACCCAAATCGTCTGGTACTTTGTCCGCTCTCCCTTTCCTGGTGAAGGAGAGAGAGTTTTACAAGCTGATGCAGCTAAGAAAGTCTCGTTGAAAGCAGGAACGAAGACTGTGACGACTATTTGAACTAGTTTCAAAGGCTTGATTGACCCTTGGGAGTGAATCTGGCTAGGGCGCCCTCGTAAGGCGTAGGGTAGGGATTTGAAACCGGAGGCCTCTCCTCATCTAGTTCTTTCGTTACGCCGAGAAGAAGCAGAAAGAAGCTTGGAAGAAGAGATGGTCAATCTTCATCTTATGGGCGAGACTGCTAAAAAAGAGGCTCTTTAAAGCCAGAACGAGTCCTCTCTTGCGGGAGGGATAGGCGGGAAAGGGGGAGGAGGTCTTCAGTCACTCCGTTTTTGAATTGGGTCACGAATGGTATTCGATTTCTTTTAACAGCAAAAAAGCATTCGAACTTGGGAGATGCGAAAAAGAATCAGGTTCTTTTTTATATTCCTTCTTCAAGATAGTACGCACAGGTGAGAACATCCCTAATCGAATGGCCTAGCTTTGCTTCTTCCTCTTTCTCTGCTTCGGTTTACCAAAGGGGGTGAGGTCGACCTTCTTTCGGTGGTACCTTTTCTGTCTAGCTCGTTCTCTTGGTCAAAACAACTACTCCTTAGTGGCCAATAAGAATCAGAATCGCCCGGGATGAGTGAGAGCTAAAAGAAAAGCCTAGCGGCAATTCCCGATCTTCTCTTGATAGAAAGATCATATCAACACCGAACGAAGACAGATCGTAGTTACGAGAAGAAAGGTATGCCGGTTGATGGATGTAGTTCATTCTAGAAGTAGTTTGTTAACCGAATTGAATTGTTCGGTCGTGGTACTTTTGCTTGCTATTCAAACACATTGTCGAAAGGGGAAGATCGAATTAGCTCTGGTTCAAGAAGCCTAGCCTTCTTTCTTCGGAATTCTACTGAACGGGGTCGATCCACTTTACTTTACTATAAGTAAGTAAAATCGGAAGCCGTTTCAGGTGCATAAACAAAAAGGCTCGGATACAGAGGGGCTACTCTAGTCACTCCAAGTCCTAGCTAAGTAAGGAACAGACTCTCCAAACAGAAGTACGTACTGCGCGGCCGAGGAAGCATCTAAAGTAGAATAATCCGAATCCGTTGAATAGGAAGCCTTTGATCCGCTTTCTGAGAGCGCTGAATCATTCGATTCGAAAAAGGTCATAGCACCACGCTTACTCTTACTGCTTCAGGTTCACCTCTTTTCTTAGGATTGGCTGCCCTGAGGTTCTTGTTTGGAGTCATTTGTTTATCACAGAACAAGTCCCCCTCAGTCACTGCCATAGTTGACCCAGTATCAACCCTCTCTTCCAGATCCTCGCTTCTATGGGCCAAATCACTCTCCTCGCTCGTTAAACTCGCACCTTGACTACACCCTTCTCGGCTTTGTTACCCAGACACTCATCCTGAGCAATCTCTTCCGGTTCAGCAGTGTCCAGCTCCCCCCCTTTGCCATTGTCACTACTGGTACCTGACCCCGTCGGCTCGACATTTTTGCAAACACCGACCCTTACTCAACTCAATAGGGCAATGAAAAGAGGAGAACGAGGACAGCTGACTACCGCTAAAAGTCAGACTACGAGTACACATTGTATGATTGAAAACTGCCGCTGCGTACTACCCGGTGCTTGCAGGTCTGACTGGTGTCTTCTCTCCAACAGCTGCTTAAATCTTAAGTCTGACTACTCGGCTTGCTTAACACAAGTGTGATTTAACCTTCACGGACCACTTCACTACCCAGCGAGCTCCGGCTCGAAAACAACAAGCAAGGGATTGAGCTTTCGAAAGCCTAAGCTCCTTACTCTAACAAGTAAGCAAGCTTCACCCCTCTCCTGTTTATTTATTCATTAGGGCGAGTGGCATTAGCCCCTCTCCCAGCAAGAGGATGCGCGCCTTCACTTAAAAGAGCTAACGCGCTTGACTTTACCAAGGCTTTCTCAGGGGCTCGTTAGCGGGTCGAGCTCAAACCTCCTCTGATTCCGTTCCGAGAAATCGGTCA
>NW_028197089.1:20000-22500 GCF_037176805.1 Vigna unguiculata | reverse complement strand
CAAGAGAAAGAAGGGAGTAAACAAGAGCTACAACAACTAGAGTGTCAAGGCCAGGAGGAGGCAAGGGAAGTTTATTTTGGGAAGCAAGCCCCTCAACTTATCCGCTTATCGGAAAGAGCAGGGACCTACTACCTACAGGCAGAGACAGGACAGCAAACTTATGGGCACCTGATTGTAAGTCATATCTATTCTTTGCTCGTGAAGTCTACGAAGCGAGCCTTCACTGGGGAGATAGCGACCTCTTAAACTCCACTACTACTACCTGTACTCAATCAAGTACAAGTAAAAAAAAAAAAGAAACAATTAATATTTTTATTTTTGGAAGCGAAGCGACCTAGTCGAGCTATTGTCAAGTTAAGCAGTTCCTCTTGTCGAGCTAGACTCTACTCGCGCTATAGTCGAGGAAAGCTCGCGCGTTATTCGTGTTAAGCTGTCGAGTTAACTAGACTCGAGGAACTAATCCTTTAGGTTTAGGCAACTCCTCCTCTCTGAGAAGAGGACACTTACTTAGTTCAGTGCAACAACAAAAGAAAGGACCCTTACCCCTCTATATCCCTTTTTTTTGGGGGGAAGATCAAACTCTTGAACTAAATCTACTACTGTTCTCACTCATTGACATAAGTAAAAGCTAAAACTTCCTTACTAAAAGAACTCGTACCGGTACTCTTGAGTTCACAACCCTAAAAACCTTAGATTGGAGTATAAACTCGATCCTACTAATTACGTAGAACCATGAGCCATCGATCGAGTGAGTTCGAGGTGGTTCATGCTTTCTATATAACTCGCTGTACGCTAAGGCAAAGGTTGTAACCATGCGTCATGCGTGCCGTAAGCGGGCTCTGGTGGGGGAACCCGTAGGAAGGGGGGACGACCCGCCGAATTCACATCAGAAATCGCCAGAACACAAACGAAATCTTGAATTGCGTATAGAAACAAAACGAACCACTTCTATTCTCGGAGCTGAGGTATATGAAGAATGGCTTTTTGGTCCCTTTCGTCCAGTGGTTAGGACACCGTCTTTTCATGTCGAAGACACGGGTTCGATTCCCGTAAGGGATGGCTACTCTTTCCCGGCCGCTTTCAGTTAGTGTTCATTGCTGAGTGATCGCTCGCTATCTGGCTGGAAAAGGTGGTCCGGAAGCTTTCTCTCTCCCAGCAAGCAAGACGAGATCACCACTTCTCTCAGTAATGGACTTCCTTTCATTCTTCCTTAGCCTTAGATGTCCTATCATAGATTATCGAACCTCCGACAGACTCCCCATGCATGCGTTCTTTCTCTCCTCCCCTCAGCCATACATCTCTTTTTTTCTTTTGGCCGTTTTTGTTAGGCATTGAACCCCACCTTAGGTGCTGAGTGGTGTCCTCCCCTCCCTAATACCTAACAAAAAGTTCCGTCTATGGAGCCTAAAGCTTAAACCATGGCAGTAAGCAGTAAGTTGGCCTAGTCTCTTGCCCAGCCTTCGCCTTCTTCAGTGGCCAAGTTGAAGCGTTCAACGGTTCTTCGGCCTACCACCTTTCTTTTTCAAGGTTGAGCTTGTTCAATTGAAGCTAATGCTATGCTGCCCTTCCCTTGTTCAAGAGAAGGCGAGGACTTTTAGCTACCGGCCCAAACAAAAGAGATTAGCCTCTTGATCGATCGATTGATTGGATTGCAGTACGAAGGGGTTTAAGAAGGAGGCATTGGAGAGAAGTAGGCATGGTGGCCAACCAAGGCAGTGAAATCGAGACAATCAATCGGAAGGAAGAGGGTTTAGTTAGGAGTCCGGGTTCCATCCTATAAGTTGAAGGAAGGGGGCAAAGGAAGTTATCTTTGCCCTTAGTCTTGGGTTCAGTGAATAGGGAAATTAGGTTAGTCTTATTCCCTAGCTGAGTGAATAGGCCGATCTCTCGTATAGTGATAACGCTTTCTCTGATAGGGGTCTATTTTATCTGACTTGACTCAGCTTGACCTACTTGACTCAGCGGTTAGAGTATCGCTTTCATACGGCGAGAGTCATTGGTTCAAATCCAATAGTAGGTAAGGCCGAAAGCCCTGCGCCAGCATGACAGCAAGCACGGACTGGCGGAGTCAACTGAATGACCAAAGCATCGGTTGCTTCCACTTGTGGCCTTCTTCGACCGCCTTGACACCTTAATCTCAGGGAACCCCCTCTCCTCTCTTCTTCTCTTCATGTATGTGGGCTGCCTGCCCCGTCCCGAATAGACGAACAGGAACAAGCTAAAGGCGCGAGAGAGAGTTTATACTCAATGCACCTCCCCTCTTCCACAATTAGGTGAAGACCAGGGGGCCGGAAACCCCAACGGTAAACC
Organism: Vigna unguiculata; assembly: GCF_037176805.1. Taxonomy (NCBI): domain Eukaryota; kingdom Viridiplantae; phylum Streptophyta; class Magnoliopsida; order Fabales; family Fabaceae; genus Vigna; species Vigna unguiculata. The sequence goes on along the minus strand of NW_028197089.1, from coordinate 20,190 downwards.
TTTCACCGCGCCACACGATTCTTTCGCGAAGCGCTCTCTCAGACGCACTCCTGCCTCCGCAAGCAAAGAGGTTTCAAAGATACCAGGCGACCAAGTGAAAGTGAACAGCCCCGAGCAAATCTTATAGAGAGCGTACCCGTTGTAGCCAAAAAAAAAGAAATGAACACATCTATAGTTGTGGACAGTAAAA
>NW_028197089.1:0-15000 GCF_037176805.1 Vigna unguiculata | reverse complement strand
GGGCAAGGAGTGACAGCTAGCGGATCAGAAAGATTTTGATGGAATGTCCTACTCCTGCCCGAGCTTTCCGATCCCCTCTTCTTTTTTTTATTGATAGTTTAGGGACATCTCTTTGTTAGGTAGGGCCTGGGATCACTAATTAGTCGAATGAGCCCATCCCTCTGGCCTATCATTTATTTATGGGTCGATCCGGCTCCTGCATCTCCATGGGGCCCCGTCATACAAGTTGCTAGGAGTCCCTCTAGTCGAATCAATAGAAGTCCCAATAGAAGTTGACTGACCTGGCTCTTCAATCGACGATCTACTGTTCCCTCTTACTTGCAGATGCCCATGCTTTGATTCGCCCTAGCCAGTGATGAATCCCCAGTAAGATCGGAGTCTTTCATTCCTCCTCCCTTCAGTCCAGTTTGAACCCGTCCCAGCAACGAAGACCTTCCTACTGCAAGGTGAGGCTCCGCCCTTCCCCTAGAATCCACTCCGGGCTTTTAGGAATGGGAGCAGCTAGTCCAACTTCCTTCTTGAGCTGCCGAGATATTGAACAACGAACATTTGAGCAAGCTACCTTGCCTCACCCTGAGATGAGAGGGAAGGTCGATTTGACTCGAATCCTGGACCTGATCTTGAATCCTACACCGGTTAATGATGCGATGGGATAAGTTTTTTTTTCATTTTGCTGGCCCGCTCGTCCATGCCCAATCCCAATGGACAAACCTCTGATCCGCCCCTAGCTCTAGAATCCACCCGTCCCAGTCCCTGAAAGCCCTCCTATCCTTGGCCTAGCCCTCTTTCTCAACTCGAGTCTTCAGTTAAGCGGCTTTCATCATTGACGAAGACCTGCGCTAATAAGACAAAGAAGTGGGGAGTCTATGCCTTTTCATAAAACGAAAAGCTTTCAGTCCTTGAATGAATCAGTAACAACGAATTCGTGGAATGAGGGATCAAGAAACGGATAGGGAGGGGGATGGCCTTTCCATTATTGGTGGACCTTCCCTTGAATTGAACCGGTCACGGAGCTCTCAATTGAGTTGTTTAGGTTCTGGAATTCCATGGAGAGTTGGGGGTTTCGGTTCGAAGGTTATCAAATGTGGTGCGGGTTCATCTCTCTCGACCAGTTCAGGTTCAAGGGAAGGGTGATCGAGGGGACCCAGACTTTTTATCTCTTTCTTCTCTATTCTATGGCGGGAGGTTTCTTTCGTATCAAGAGTGTGGTGGGGAGGCCAGGGAAAGACGGATTGGATCGAGAGGCGATGCCTACTCTACTCGTTACCACTAAACGACGGACGAAGCCAAGAGCGGAAGGAGGGACTTGAACCCTCAACCTCAGCCTTGGCAAGGCTATGCTCTACCATTAAGCTATTTCCGCCAGCAACGGTAGTGGCGAAGCACTACTGAGCAATTAACGTATCACTTGATACGGACGACTTCTGTTTTTCCGCCGGACCACACTCTTAACCTCCGATCGAGCTACGAGCACGAGTAGGTAGGCGGGGGGAGGGGCGGCTGCCTTTTCAATCAATCTCCGGCCGCTCAGTGCCGCTATTGGTGCGAGTTGTGTTGTAAGGAGTCTTGGTCTCGAGTCGAGCTGGGGCGTCATTTCATTCTCGTAACGGGAGTGAGTGCACCGCAAGATCAGACAAGTTACTCCCTCGCCTCGCAGCGGTGGCATCTGTCTTTTAAGTTCAGTCATTTCCTAAGACGGCTCCTCTTATTCTACGAGAATCCAAGCAGATCCGGGAGCTGAAACATGAGTGTTTGTCTCTTTTTCAACTTCAACAGGAATGCATCAACAAAACAGCCCTTCCATATAGATCGTCGTGGCATGAACTTTGTCAAAAAATGAATTTCTAGCTAACTCCTCTTCCTATTGATCTTGATTAGTTCCAGCTTGTTGAGAGTTCTCTTTTCTTTCTAGACCGTCTCCTGAAAGACCTGCTTATCCCGCATGTGCTTTCCCCCCACTCATTCAATCACTTGCTTGTGATTGCAGCCATTCCCCGAAAAAGGGAGAGACGAGGGAATCGTCCGCTCCCGTTCATGTGACGAATCGAACATCGTTAGGTCCCGAATTCTGCGAACCACCGGACCTAGACCAAGATCTCCATTACGTCGTACGATATATCGATCCGAAGAACTTTCAGTTGTAAGTCATCCATTCTGCTCCTATCTAAAGTGATGCTAGGCTGCTTCACGCAGGTGCGCTTCGCTCGGCCACATGATGAACATGTTTTAAGCTAAATGTCGAGCGCTTAAGCGGAGCTTGTGGTCACTCGTTCCTCGCTTGTTCCAATCCTAGTAAAGTCAGATCCGATTCTACACTACATACGATATTTCCGGCCCTCACTAGCTCTTCGCTTGGTTGTACAAAGAGCATGCCCGAGGGGGCTACTACGCTCACCGCGCACTTGCATCACCACCTGAGCTTCGCTACCGCTTCGCCCAGCTCCTACGCCTACCACGAATCTTGAATCATCACGTGGCTGCTAAAGCAAGCTAAGCTTCACACGGCCCTGAGGAAGCCAAAAGACAGACCCTCTCACGGCCGAAGGCTCCGCAACACGTTGGAGAACTTTTAGATCCCGCCCTAAAACGCCCATTTTCCTAGAGTTCCGAAGTGATCCTCATTCTCACCGCAGCCTTCTTAAGCCGAAAGAAAGCCGGGCAAGAATCGCATTGGTAGTACGAAGGGGGAGCAGAATCGTATCTGGCAGTGGTTCTTCGGATCGATCACAGATTATCGGCCCCGTCGTTTGGCTTCCACTCCAGTTGACCTCTCTTGTTCTCCCCCCCCCCTTACACAACCGGGTGGAGGACTCATGTAAACTTATTCCTTGAGGTCCCCGTTCAGGAAGGCATTTTGAACATCTAATTGGAACAGAGGCCAATCTCGATTCGCAGCAATAGAGAGCAGGAGACGAACAGACTTCATCTTGGCTACCGGGGCAAAGGCTTCCTCTTAATCTATCCCATATGTTTGAGTAAAGCCTTGACTAGCCTGACCTTTTCCTCCTTTCTCCCACAAAGCTTCCCTTCACAACCAGTCCCATATCCAATTAGTAGAATTCGAGATGGGGAGAGTCAAAATGAGACAAATGCGCATTTCCTATCTGAATCGAGAGGTATCAGATCGAAGTCACATAAGTCATGTATTATAATGAAAGTTATTTCCGGGAGAACAAAGTGGATTTATGAGCAAATTATGGCATGAGAGGACCAATGAGACAGAACACTGTTGGATGCATTCCTTCGCTAGCAGGGCTTCGGCCCATCTCAATGGAAGAGTCTTCGGTCAGTAATCTCGTACTCTCGACCGGCTCGAACCACTACGTTATCCATGTTCCGGCTCATCCTATTCATGTCACCAGAACCTGTAATAAACCATCATTTCAAACCATCCTGTTACAGGGAATCTTTGGATATCAGTTCGAGGGGAGCCCCGGGGAATTTGATCAAACAAAGTCTGTGATCGGAGGAAGGAATAGAAAGACCCCTAGTAATCTTAAACAACAAGGACAAACACAAGGTACAGAGACAGAGAGAGAGGCGCGACAGCCGCAAGGCACTTTTGCTTTGCTTTGATTTGATTGTATCGGGAGATGGGCTTGCGTATTAGTTGGGTTTGCTTCTACCGAGGCAATGTTCCGGAAATGAGGTTTATCTAAAAGAGCAACCGGCTGAGCACGAGGTCCCACATTGTCTCCATCAGCGGCTAGGAAAAAGTCTTTGACTCTTCTTCTAGTTAACCACTGCTTTAGACTATTCCTACTATTCATAGTTCTCAATCTGATCTCGTCCAAGTCTTTTTTTTATAGTATTGTCTTATTAAGTATATAAAGAAAGAAGAAAGTCAAGCTTTCGGGAAAGGAGTGAATTATTTGAATACTTCTTCCTCTTTCCCTTCTTCTCAAGCTCTTACTCTTACTGGCGCAGAGAAAGTATTACGGCCAGACGACTTAAACACAGCGCTCTTATCTCCGACCTCCTAGGACCCAAGCAAAGGATTGACTTCGCTAACCTCAGCTTAACCGAAGTCAATATTCTAACAGAACTAGAAAGGGCATACCTTGAATACAGATCAAGATTCACTCATGCACTCTGGAACTTACTTAGGAAAGCTAGCCTTAGCCCAAAAATAAAGGAAGGCAGCCGAAAGCCCTACAAAGAATATCGCTGATGAACAGGCCCATCGGGTGGGTGTTGTCAGTTGAGAAGGAAGTCTTTATTGAATTGATCATAGAAAAAAAAGGATAGAAATGGAATCGGTTGTTTAAGTCGGAAGATCAGATGTTTTGAGCGGAGAATCGGGTTCTGCTAAGCAGAAAAGCCTTCTTTCTCTAATTAATGGGTCGATTCGAAATTGGAATGGAGTTTGAGGCTAGTGGAGCAAGCATGAATAAGAAAAGGAAAAAGCCAAAATGAGTGGAAAGAAATTCAAAGCTAAGCCACCACCACCGAATAGAACCGACGAGGAATATCCTGTCCTTCCCTACCTACTGTATTCAAGCGAACAAGTGTGTTAAGCGAATCACTTTCCGCCGGTGGTACGCACTACATGAAATCAATGCCCAGACCACTATGTGCGTAATCTATATATCTATCCTTATTGATTTCTTTCGCCTATGGAGTGTTAGGGTATTGCGAAGCTTCTCACTGGAATAGACTCGAGATTAAGCACAAGAGACGCTTGGGCCTATTACAGACAGGCTCGCAAGCTTAACACGATGAGAAGGTTCCCCACTTAACCCTAGTTTTCGGGTAGAGTAGTGGTCGCCATGCGCCCATCGGTTATAGCCGCTCGCTAGTTGGGGGCAGGAGACAGCCTTTCAGAGAAGAGAAAGAAGGTCTACTGGCCCGGTACGGTGTGGTTTTGTTGGATTTATCCGTCCGCGTACTTTCACTGGCCTTTTGAATCGATCCTGAAAGACTCCCCAAAAAATAGAAGGTTATCCGCTTCTCCGCTGTTTAAGCTCGAAATCTGAACTTTCACAACCACCAACAGGAAGACAAGTCAGTATGGGATCAAAAAAAGTCTTTTTCTAGTCAAGTTCCAGCTCTAGATAGGGAAGGACGACGAAAAGCACGAGTTTACTTTGAGGTAAAAAAAGCCGACGGTGCCTAATCTCCTCGGATATCATCGGCCATCGTTCTCATCGATGCGATGACCAGACATGTCACACCATCCCTCGCTGCCCTAACTCACCAATCCCTAGCATCTACCAAAGTGGTATCCTCTCACGGAGGCTAGTAAGTAGGCTTTTCTCATATTTGTCACTCTCCACCCAGTCCTCCGATGGAAGGGGTACTATCCAATTGTAAGTAGCTTGATTACTGTCTGGCCTTTATCCCTTGCTCATAAAAAACGGATATGGGAAAGGTTGGTGAAAGTGTAAACTAGTGACCTCGAAAGATAGGTGGGCCATATCCAGTCCAGAATGCATTAGACTAACTGCATTGGTACCGAAACATCTGATCAGGCCGTCTGGGGTATATGATATGACAGGTCGTTGTACTAATGATCGGTAGGTGGGACTGATACCTAACTCGGGTATCTATCCCTGTGGAGGGCCCCCATTCAATGATCAGATATGTCCATGGGATTAGGTATGAAATGGGCCATACCAACTTGTTGCTTGAACAAGTCCTAGTGGTGGGGCTCCTCATATGGTTAGCCTCCCTGACCCGTAGCGTAGATTGTGGAATGGGATTGGGAATCTATTTGAGTATGAACCGAATTTCGGAGGGGGTTCCAATTCATATCCGAGCGTTGGTGCACTTCCCATCTGTTCCCGGGCTTTGACGTAAGGCCTGTAGACCGAGCCTCATATCCCTGACTTCAGAGTCCTACGGTCTTCTTCTCCCTAATTCTCTGTGAGAACGAATCTTAACCCTTGCTTGGTCTTTTTCTTCCTCCTGACTCTCACTTGGAAGCAAGAGATGAAGACGTAAGCCTTCCTTATGATCGATCACCCTTTCCCGCTGGTCCAGTCCGTTTTTCTTTCTTCACTTCCTTCCGCTTAGCCGATAGTGGGAACTCTAAGAATTTGTTGAGTAGGCATCCATGAAAGGTCTTCACTAGGGCTGCCTCTTTTCAGCTCTTTCTTAGGCTCTCTCGAGTGGGTTTGCACTCTGTTATGCTCTGAGTTTATCTTATCTTGGCTTCTTTCTATGGATTCATCCTTGTTCTACGCTCATGCTCTTTCCATGAGGAAGACTTGCCCTTGATGATGGAACAACGGCTACCTCGGTCTCCTATAGCTAAACCATCCTAAAGAGCCAGCCAAAGGACCCGCATGCTCGGATCTTGTATCAGGATTAGCTTCTTTCTATAGGAATATATATCTAATAGGGAGAAGCTCTTGCGGAGATATTGCCAGAAAGGCGGGTGGTGGGAAGGATAGACTATATATATAGTAGATCCGACTTCCTCGACTGAAAGGTGAGCTACGGGGTCCAGGTTAGTTGATCTATTAAGAAGGTGAAAGAGCTTCCCTGGGCTTACAGCTCGTGAAGTGAGTCCGCTTTCTCCTTTATAACCCTTAATGCCTTCTAACGCATTCTACAAATCTTCGACTACCCTACAGTTAACAACAAGGAGAAAGGCAAAGGCTTTGATTCCTGAACCTCCCATTGTGCCATCCTGCTCTCCAAACTACAAAGAGAAGACACTTTCATAGACATCAAGAACAGCAGAGAATATCCGCCTTAATCTTTATATAGGTTGCCCCTCTTCTTCTCTCCTAGCTATCAGAATAGGAATCGCTATTCGTGGAAGAAGGACTCTCTCTTATGGCTTTGCCTGCCGCCTTTCACCCGCTTCTCTAAGGAAAAAGTCTAATGTCATGTTGATGCCATCAGAATCTAAAGGATTGATCGAAAGGCAGTGATTTCGACCTGGAGTGAAGCTTTGGCTTTCGGCGGCTATTAGATACGGATTGACGAGTTGACCTAAACGAGTCAGAACAATTGTTGGAACGAGATTGATCACTGAAGAAATGCTAGCTCCTTCTTCAACTCCTGGCCTGGCAAACTCCGATCAATCACTTCCTTGTCCTCTTCCTACTATGGATGCCCCCTGCTCTTAGAATTCAATTGATCAAACCGTTTGATGACATAGAGACAGAGATTCCTAATATATTATTTATTGCAGCCTATAACAGCTGATTCTCCACTCTTATTGCAAAGACATTCCAACTACCCTATACTATGAGGCGAGGCTCCCCTCAAAGGCTGGAAAAAGAAAAGAAGTTAACTGTCCCGAAGAGGCAGACATATAGCTAACAGCTCCTTGCTTTGACGGGGATATCTAAACAATTTCATTGCCTTTCCTTGTTGCCCATGCGGAATCAGGCTCGCTGAGGAATAAGAAGTCTCGGTATGTCGAAAAGCGGATGCTCGTCCAATCAGTCCAAGCATAGACAGATCCTAGTGCTAGTGTCAGATCCTCCTTTTGATGGTGAATGTCGGAAATGCTGTTGAAAGATGAATCCTCTGCGCACATCCAATTCTTCCTTCTAAGAGGGCATTCTTCGATGCATCCACTTTGCTGTCTTATGCTTATGTTGGCATATTCTAATAAGGATTGCCTTATTCCGGATTCAATAGCAACTGGAAGCCTTTCCTTCTTGCTAAGAGCTTCTTTGCCTACTTCTATTCCTTTTTCATTTCCCATCCTTTCATTTGAATGAAGGAGAGTTTGTCCTAGCCAGTTTCCTCAACTCAAGGTCAGAAAAAAGCGGAAGAAGCGCTGTGCTAGTGAATCGAGAAGTCTTTCACAGTCTTATTTATTGAAGTGAACTTTCAGCAATAGCCGAGTTCATCGAAGGAGCAGAAGAGGGTAGAGGAGGAATCTGTCGCTACTGTAGTTGCTCTTTTGTCTCTATCTGTCGGTCCATTCCGTATTCCCGTTCTCTTAGAAAGAATGGCTCTCTTCCCTTGGCCTCGTTGTCTCTATCGATCTCACAAATCTTTTCTTTCAATCAGGACTAGGAAAGAAACTCAGAGGGTTTATCCCATGGATAGGTTAGTTTAAGGGACCTATTCACAAAAAAAACCTAATCCTTGCCTTTTGAACTCTTAATCAAAGTACAGAGGTGAAATGACTAAGATCTTGGTAAACCAGAAGAAAGAATCCAGTTGTTGAACTGGAGAGGCAGAAAAAATAGGGAAGCTTTCAGATTTTCCTTTCCAGAGAGGGCCAAAGCTAAGATCAATGGCTTGAGACAAGATTCCTAAAGGGAAAGCGGCTTATGCACTCGACTCGAATCGAAGAGAACTTTCTGAGTTTTAAAAAGAACTTTAAAAAATTCGAATCTTCTATATTATTTGCTAGCTTACCGGAGTGGGATATCCGTTACTTGTCTCAGGTGCAGATGAATAATTTTTCTCGAGTTAGGGGTTTGGATTCAATTCCTTCTTCTTTCCCGCCCGGCAAAGGTTGCAGCAGTCGGAAATGAGTTTGAATTAGATGGTGAGGATGCGGAAGAAACTAACCAGAAGAGTATAGGTTTCACGTAATATGCTACAAATCAAAGGATTTCCTAGCCCAAATCAAGCTAATCCCGGAAGTGACTTCAAGGTCTAGAAACAGATCTCTAACTGAACTCCTTCACCCGCTCTTATTTCATTTCTTTTTTCTTTTTCGTCTTTCCCGGTTGGAAACATCACCTATCCATTCCATGACATTGAGAAGCAAGAGGTCGTACCCGTCCAGTCATAAAGAATCTGCAGTTCCAACAGCGGCACTAAGGTAGAAAGTTATAGGTTCACTTTAATTACAAAAAAAGATGGGATTTTCGGCATCAAGACTAGTTCTTTCAGTTGGTAAGGACTAACCGGTTCTGGGTACGGAAACAAGCCTCCTCGACTCAAGCGGGAAAGCCCGCGTATTCTTATTCTAATGTCCATTGGAGCTTATCTTTTCTTCCCGCTATCTGGCTGTTCTGTTTATACGTCTGTTCCTCAGTCTTACTTTCTCATGCCCGGGTATCTTTCTTTTATCCTTTCGACTTCTGTTACAGTAGAGTTGTAATGGCAATTACAAGGTTATGCAGGTCTCCTTCTCATTGAGTAGCCTATACTCTGGAATTTCAGTAGCGAAATCGGCCTTAGCATAGAACGTTTACCGCTTGCCTTACTAATAATCGGGAATCTAAACAGGCAACTATGAGACTAATTTCCCATTGTCCCGAGCAAGTTACTGCGTACCTGAAGTGAGTGTGCCCATCTTGGTCTCCTTTCTTTTTTTCTTTATTCATTCTTGGCTCGTAGGTCACAAGGATAAGGTCAAGCAACTTCTTCCATTTCTTAGAATTGGGCACGGTATCTAAAATAGACCATTGAGCGGATCCCCCGATTCTGGTTTTAGCAGGATCTTTTCTTGACACCGAAAGTACATCTTTGGGAAGACCATCAGTCAGGAATGTTGGGCATCTCGGCAAATCCACATAACATATTAGGCAATGCTCCTTTCCTGAAAGCGATCGGACGGGTAGTTTAAGAAGAGCGAGAGGAAGGCCAGTACTCAAACATAAAGCTTTTACGCAGATCGGTAAACAAGAAGGCTTTGATGCGGGGATTCCCTTGTTAGAGTCAAGCAGGAGAGGAATACGGTTCATATGGTTATTCCGCATCCCATACCGGTAATTCCTTATCCTAAAGGGATTTATGTACTTCCTTTTGGATGATTCATTTCATTAGTGGGAATAGTCCTTGTCTCTAACTCACTAGAGGCTAGGGTAATAAAGAGAAGAGGCCTTTTTTTGTTGCGTTGTGGTGATTTTCTTTATCCTTCTGTTTGGAGTAGTTTAGACTGGTCTAGAACTATGTCGGAGGTTAGCCAAGTTTCACACAGTAGTCAGAGTCAGGGGTCTTGGAGCCTTGAATGAGATTCCTTCGCTTCAGATAACTACTAGCTCGATGGAAGCAATTCTCTTGCGGTCTGCACTCTTGTCAATAAAAAAGTATGGGGATGGTGGACTACTTGACTGGGAAAGGCAAGGAGCCAAATATAGTCAAAATATCCCTATACCTATACCTATATCCAATTGTACGGCTTGGCAACTTCTTCATGGCATAGACTGCAAAAATGGAGAGCTTCAAGCCAATATTTAGCAGGTATACCTGCTTGACTTTTAAAATAATAAGGCCGGGGCCCGACTGACCTCTATCAAATGTCGATGCTTACACTCAGCAGTGCGTAAAATAGCCTTCGTGTTGATCCCAAACCCTTTCAATCACCGAGGTAGAAGAAGGGTGCTCTCCTTATGCAATCTCCCAAGTCGAAAAGTATAAGACTCCCGTGCTGGGTTCCTGCTTGATCTAATTTTCTTGTATTTGAGAGACCCGTAGACATAGCACGCAAGGGATCCTCTTATAGGGGAAATTGAAATCCTTATCGACCCTCAAATAAAAGCTTTCATCGATCTTAGGAGCTTAACCCATCGTCTGGCATCCCAATGATGGGGTTATTCTATCTGTGGGAGCAACTAAGTAAAAAATCATTGAATTGAACCGGGACTCCCTTTGTTATAAAGATATCGTACTCACCCCTTTTTAGTTTAGATAAAGTGAAGCGCGCAAAGAGAACAAAGAAGATGGTGAGAGCGACGTGGGGCGCTCCTCTTTACCCAACATTTGAGAATTCGCAGTATGGTTGAACCCGGGACCTGATCCACAGGCCTTGGAACGACTCTCTCCCTTTTGAGCGCCGGCAGAAGTAGGTAATTAGGTCACCTAAGAACTGAAGTAGGGACTTCAGCAACTTCCTTTGGGGTAACTAATGCCACTCTTGGGTGAGAGACTCCGTAGTAGAGTAGCCCTCTCTCTTCACATAATGACTTTACCCATCTCTTAGTTGCAAGGTGGTGGCATTATCATCAATTAAGCGGTGCTCCAAGGCTGAAGGAGCAAGCAAGGGCTTAAGGATTAAGGCTGCACCGCCCGCTCACTTACCTGCTGAAGAAGAACTAGCAAGACCGTAGGGTGATATCCTTCCTTTGATGCTTGGCTCTGGACAGGGAAGAACCCGGATAAGACTTCAAAGTGAAAGGGCAGTAAGCGATGGTTATTGGTTTTGAGGGTGTGATCGATCTTCCCTTAGTCTGATTCATGGTATTCCGGCATTCCTTCGTTGGATTGAAAGGAAGGTACAAAGAAGGGTTTGTCCATAAGAGGTACGGAAGGAGGAAGAGAGGGGATTTCCTTGTCTTCTATGTATGGCTGGCTCTCCTACCTGGGATCCCAACTATCATCCATATCCGTTTACCCTACCTGCTATCGACAGTCCTTCCACCTCTTACTCACTCTCCGGAGGGAGATGGATGGATCGTGCTAGTGCTATCAAGCCGAAAAATGACTGCTTTCGAGCGGTATTCACGGAAATGAAAAAGATGGAATGGTTGTAAACAGATTCGCTAGTTGGGTCAATTGGCACTCTTTCACTAGTGATTGTAAGCTAGGTGCCCTTAAATGACAGGAGGGGAAGAAGCTCTAACGGAAGCATCCAATCAACCGGGAATCCCACCTTTCAGATTCTACATCTGCTACTGCTGGAGTGGAGAATGAATCTACTACCTGTGCCAGCAAACAAATACTAAAAATAAGAAAAGGCTAGGTGTCCATGCCACCAACCAACTCCTGAAAGAAAAACAAGAGCTTCCCCGGCAAACCACTAGAAGTTACCCATCGAGTCGAGCAATGATCCAATTGGAGAAGCAAGCTGCTCTTTGTCACCCCCATTTCCCTCGGGACCAAGAACAAGCTCAAAAGAAGAAGGACTTATCGCAATCTCAGGTACAATGGCTAGTTGGAAAGCCTTTCAATTCAAGCCAATCTCTTGATTCACATTCATGTGAAACCGTTGCAACCGATCCTGCATACCAATCATCCGCCGCTTACAGTAATGGCACTAAGCCAAGGTTTCTATGGATTCAGTCCTGTGGAAAAAAACATATATTAGGGCAATTCAGTTAGTAGTGTCACCGGTCAATCCTTGGGACACTAGCGAGTCCGTCCTTCAAAGCCCTAAAAATGGGGTCCATGAAGCCTTAGATACTCCAAGCCTCCATCTTGATTGTCCTTGAACCTAGACCATGGAAGTATGGTTATAGTCCCATTCCATTAGTGGGATCCATAGCCTACGGGTCTTTCCCAAGCCAGTAAAAGAAGAAGGTTTTCGAGGACTACCCTAAGCCTACAAGTAGGCAGGACTTTCAGTTACAATGTCTAGGTTGGGCAAGCTTGGATGCCCCTACTCCCAACAAGTTGCTGGTCGGGATCGTGAAACTATCGCTGTTTGGTAATAAGGATAATCGTTCTTATCTTATTAGGTCAGGGGCGGCCCGGGGGTTACCCGCGATTGGTAATGGCATAACCAGAAGAGGAGTAGGGGAGACAAGGTTACGCGCTGGGTAGCGCAGCGCATCTGTTTCGGGTACAGGGGCGACGAGGGGTGCTAACCCGGCCACCCAACCCAGCAGGTCAGGGGCGGGCCGGCCATAGGTTCGAATCCTGCCACCTTTCTTGTGGATCATCCTGTCCTGTGGTTACCGGATGATGGGACAAAGCAGAAATTTTGAAATGAGCACAGCACGAAATGTCAATAATTTATGAATTCTTTCATTTATCGTTATTTCCGGGTCTTTTCGTTGCATTCACTTACAACAAGAAACAACCACCAGCGTTTGGTGCAGCACCTGCATTTTGGTGCATTCTTCTTTCTTTCCTTGGTCTTTCGTTCCGTCATATTCCTAATAACTTATCCAATTACAACGTATTAACCGCTAATGCACCTTTCTTTTATCAAATCTCAGGGACATGGTCTAATCATGAGGGTAGTATTTTATCATGGTGTCGGATCCCACGTTTTTATGGATTCCTTCTTTGTTACCGGGGTCGACCCCAAAGCCATAATGTCTCAAAACGAGGAGGCCATAGAGAAGTTTTGTATTACTTTGTCTCGAACTTCGTGAAGAACTCCATTCTATCTCTCCCTCGTTACGAACAAAAAAGTGGGGCTGCGCCCCAGTTGTACACTCCCTTCGTTCTACGAACCCTTGTTGATTCTGAACTTCGTTCGCGAAGGAACCGGACGTTTGACGGGCCAGCCCTTTTTTATGCGCCGCTTTACCCTGAAAGGAAAATTAGCTTAGCTCCTCTGGGTGCTAGGCGCTCCCGTGGTTCGCGAGAAGGAAAAAGAAGGACTCATCCTTTGTTGCATCTGGCACGAGATGATAAAGAGAGAGCTTCGTCTATCGATGAACAGCGGATTGACGGAGCTCTTGGCATTGCTTTGTTTTTCTCTCCTTTCCTATCAGCGAGTTCCGATCCTTTTGTTCGAAATTTCTTCGTTCGTACCGAACCGCTTGCAGAATCAAATCCTGTTCCACAAGATCCTATATCAGCTATACATCCTCCTTGCATTTATGCCGGAGACGTCGCCAGTGCTATGGGATTTGGATTATGTAGATCAAAAATGATGAATGGGATTGTGGCACTCCACTCGCCGCCAATGCGGAAGGATGCCGCCGAAAAGAAGGGAACGCTGCTTCGCTCTGCTGGATGCGTCGGATCCCGTATAACAAGCGAGCTTTTTACCAAAAAATTCAAACATGTGGTCGCAAAATGCTATCCAGCTCTCTTGTTGCGTAGCAATAGAAGCCTGCTCATGCTGCTTTGGCGGCGCTTTTTCGCCTTCTCTTCGCTCTGGACAGGAGCGCTAGTGGACACGGGGGGGGAGCAGGCGAAGCGTGTCGTTCGTAATGAACAGAAAGATACCACTACTTCGCCTCTTTGTTGGAGCGCCGGCGCGAACACAGTGGTATCTGACCAGGACCAGGAACAGATTCGAATTTGGATCTTGACATGTCGGTGGTTTTTAACCGTGGGCATCATGCCAGGAAGTTGGTGGGCTCATCATGAATTAGGTCGGGGTGGCTGGTGGTTTCGGGATCCCGTAGAAAATGCTTCTTTTATGCCTTGGGTATTAGCCACAGCTCGTATTCATTCCGTAATTATACCCCTTCTTCATTCTTGGATCTCGTTTCTGAATATTGTGACTCTTCCATGCTGTGTCTCAGGAACCTTTTCAATACGGTCCGGATTGCTAGCTTCCGTTCATAGTTTTGCTACAGATGATACACGAGGAATCTTTTTATGGCGGTTCTTCCTTCTAATGACCGGCATATCTATGATTCTTTTCTCCCGGATGAAGCAGCAGGCATCGGTCCGTAGAACTTATAAAAAAGAGATGGTTGTGGCGCGAAGTACTCTTGTGCACCTCCGTCACTCGGCTCGCGCGCAACCCCGCCCCGTTATGTTATGGAAGAATTGAACTTATTACCGGGCTGGTTATTCAGAGCCAGCAATTGGCTGCCGGATTTCGTCCCGCAACTATCAGAAGATCGCTTCGGGGGTCACTGTGGCGTGGCTGAATGTAGAGCAGTCCGCCCCTACTGCGTTTGATCAGTCAATTCTGGATAAGTTCGGAAGATGGTCAAGGTAGCTTGCTTCCAAGCCACTGCACTAGATGCGCATGTAGTCGGCTCAGAATGCCTCTGTTCTATACTAAAAGACTACTTTGGATGAATGGGTCGTTCTCTTACTTGACCATGGCATCGCCAACATGAGTCTGTCTTCGGTGGTTGATAAGCTGCTAGTTGGTTTTTAGTTTAGGGCTTGTTATTTCCTTTCACTTTTCCCAACGAGGTGGAGGGCCATCGCAGAAAGTCACCTATCCCCGTAGTTCCGAAGACAGGAATTGGGTAGTAGGGGGCGGCACCCTTGGACCCCACCCCAAAAAAGGCTTTGACCTGCTGGCTATTGGAAAGTCTCCGTTTACCGCGAAGTGAATAAAGTTGGGGGGCAGAAAGGGATGCCAGGGACAGAGTAACCTCAGGGTTCATTTCATGCCCACGGAAGGAAAGCAAGAAAAGGTTCCGAAGTGAAGCCCTTTGACCCAGTGCTATCTATGTTAGGGGACTGGTGGAATGAAACCATATCGAATAG
>NW_028197088.1:15000-41137 GCF_037176805.1 Vigna unguiculata | reverse complement strand
TTAAGAACCTACCCTTGATCCACTGGATATGAATGCTAATCATTGATCCGAAAGTGCCACAGTCCCCTCTCTGCTGCCTATTACCTATTCTCTTCCTTGCGTGGTATATCTTTACTAGGGGAATCAAGGCAAAAAATGGCTTTGGACAATTCATCCTTTCTTTATCCCACATCCCATTCGCAGCTGCTATCCCGACATCTGATTATAGCACCAGCTCTTCGTCTTCATAGAATAGAATAAGGCATTAGACATGGGCAAGAGCCCTTCTAGCAGCAATCCTTGATTGAAGTGAAGGAAGAAAGCCAAAAGCTCTAGTCCCATCTCTTTCTGTTATGGAATTGGATAGTTACTCATATGAAAAGGGGATTCGATAACAGCCTAAGACAACAGGGTTTACGTACAGGCGCAGCCCGTATGGATGTAACTTCCATTCCGCTAGTCTGCCCCGTAGTTCAAGCGTGAAAAAATAAGTGCCACTAACCTAACTTCTTTCGATTTCGAGCATCAGCACCGGATTCAATAGCAATAGCAAGGGATTCTAGCAGCCTTTTGTCCTACCAGCAGCCTATTCTTTCACTTTCAAAGGCAAAGCTCGCATATTAGGAGTGGAATTCCCTAGTGATAAACTTTCCTAGAGAAGAAGGCGTTCACCAAGGGAACTAGCCGGTAGGAGGGATAGTTGGCCGGCTTTCAAGCCAGGTTGCATGCATGTGACTGAGTCCGGAGATTTCGTTTTGTTTTCAGGGTGTACGAAGTGAAGGCTCGTTGAGACCTTGCCTTAGGAAGACTTTATAGGCACAGTACCAGGGACCGAACTCTCATTTCCTTGCTTAACTTAAGGCCCTTCGCCTATTGATGATTTAGTGCATCACTTACGTATTTAGCTGAACAGGGTAAACATCTTCCTTAAGCTTCCATTCTAGGGAAAACCACTGCTTGGAAAGCGTAATCTAATCACTGCCTGAAAGAGTCCTATTTACCTGACCTAATAAAGAGGGACTGCTTGCTTGTGCCTTAAAATGGTAAAGGACAGAACGCACGGCGCCTTTCGAACCTTTTCTCATTAGATCGGGTAACCTGCACTAATAGGTCAAGCCACATTTCATATAGAAATTCAGGTTCCTAGGAATGTCGTACGAGTCATTCATCTAGTCCCAAGGGGTCTTCCCGACTCAAGCTACTGGGAAATAGGACCACAATTCCTACTCACTGAGTGTAAACGACTCTCTTCGGCTTTCCGTCCCTTTCAATAGGAAGGGTCACAGCCTAAGTCAGGCCGGGCCTTGCTCAATGATCAATATCAAAACAACCATAAGTGATTGGCTCACGACTACGTAGAATGAGATTCTCGCTTCCTCTGGCTGTTCATCTGAATCATATAACAAGAAGTTGGGGTAGCCGGCAGTCTTCCTATTCAATGAGAATTTCTCTCTCTTCCGTGAGAATAAGGAAATGGCTCGTAGCCACAGACCACCAGAGGGTAAATAAAGATCCACTTATTTATTAAATGAAGTAAGGCGTCGATTGAATCAGATGGGATGGTACGAAGTTTTCCATCAGGGGTACCTATTGTCTCTCTTTCTATTGTTTTGTCCGCAGAGGAATTTCCATCCCTGGATGTAGCTACCGATATTCTGCACGGCGGGAACTCTTTCCTGTTCCTGGCCTTTCATCATTCTTTTCCTTTGTGGAATGTCTAGTAGACAAAAAGAAATAGGAATTCCCGGTCGAGTTGGCTGGAAGTTCGCTTCTTCCTTTATAGAGTTTCAATCGATGAAGTAATGTAGTGCTAATTCGTTGGACTTTGTTGACGTGGAAAAGTCTCTTTTCTAAATTGCTGAAGTAATACGAAGTTCTGTGTTCAAGCCTTTTTGCTGCTAGTTGGAACTCAAACCCCTAGCGAGGGTATTCGAGAATGATTACGACGACAAACATCAACTGGTCTTTCATAGTTGTTCAGAAGTCAAAGCTTTTGCTTACGATGAGATGAAAGTAAATAGACAATTTACCCGCTGATTGATCGAATGGAAACTTCCCCCTTCTCGCTAAATTCAAACTTCCTGCTTCAACGTGGAATTGCCTCTAAAGTCGTTACGCTTTCCCTGCGCTTCCTCTTCTCTTTCGAATTAGCGAAGGAGTTTCTTCTTACAGGTTAACTTCAAGCAGTGTCGCTTAGGAATGACTTTCTTCTACCTTGCTCAGAGATTCAAGTTGATTCGCTTCCTGCTAAAGACTACCTTGTCCCAGGATCGGATGCATACGTTTCAGCATTTGCTCTAACTTCCTTTGTCGCTGCTGGTGCCCATCTTTTATCTTATTTAGCCGGGAACTGCCGCCCCACCAACCCCTACCTTCCTATTCCCTGCTAGTTATCTCTCGCTTTTGCTTCTTTTCTTGGTGGGACGGGGTAAGCCTATGAATAAGGTAGAGACATAGTGAGATAATAGATTCTATATAGTTATTGCTTGCGACGGAGTTGTACGTTTCAGGATACCTTTCATCTCGTCTTTCCGGACTTTAGGAGTCTTCCAAACAAAGGGTTATTTATCGGTAGTCAAACTCTACCTTAGTAGGGGGATTCTTTTTGACTGGTTGGCATCGATGGATCACTTAGAGGTTCTCAACTCTTTCCTTCAAGGCTTTCGAACTGTGCTATTGCTTTCGACTGACTTTCCCTAGCTTCTTGGCCTTTTCCAACTGCCACTGAAAGCAGGCTTGACAGGCCCAAGTCTTAATTTGTAGGACTTTCTTTGTATTTGATGGTTCATGTAGGCTTGGGTTTTTTCATACTGAAGCAAGCAATTGAATTTCAAAGAAATTACATATAAGAGAAGAAGATTATATCCTATAATATAATCTTTAATTAAAGTTTATGGATTGAGAAAGCGGCGGGCCCATAGAACTCTCCAATCGTGCTGCACCGAAAGGGGGCCGGAGAGTCGGTAACCTGAGATCGGCTAAGATCGAATTGAACTGTCTTTGATTTATACGTAAAAGATAGATATTGAAAGTGTTCAGCAATTTAATTATAGTCAGTCTTTACTTAACTCGACCCAAGCGATGCCTTTCGACTCCCATGTTTTTTTGGTCAACAACCACATCTAACTTTCGTTCGTCACTACTCGAAGAAGTCTCCCTCTTTTTTTTTGGGAGGCAGAGGAAAACAATTTATTATTCATAATATATGGAATTCTCTGTAAGAGCTGCGGAACTAACCCAAATATTGAATCAACTTAATACGTTACTGCCCCTTATCATTCTTCTATTGGGGGGTTGTTGTCTGTTATTACTGCTTATAATATTCTTTTGAATTCTCTGGTTACGGCAAGGTAATCTTAAGTCGACTATATCATTTTTACAACAAAATGACAACCCCTATACATTGCGATGCACGCCGCTTTCATACGAGATCGTGCCGCAACCACTTAAGGATAAGGGGGAATCCAAAGTCACGTCCAAGATGGACGGAGCGGAGGGAACCCCCGAAGTAGATCGAGCCAAAGGCGACAGCGACCCCAAGAGTTTGGAAGATATCTTTAGAAAAGGTTTTAGCACCGGTGTATCCTATATGTACTCTAGTTTATTCGAAGTATCCCAATGGTGTAACGCCGTCGACTTATTGGGAAAAAGGAGGAAAATCACTTTTCTCTCTTGTTTCGGAGAAATAAGTGGCTCGCGAGGAATGGAAAGAAACATCTTATATTTGATCTCGAAGTCCTCCTATGGCGCTTCTTCTTCAAATCCTGGATGGGTGATCACTAGTAGGAATGACATAATGCTAATCCATGTTCCACACGGCCAAGGAAGAATAAAAAAAATAAGAGAAGAAAGATCGTAGAAAAGAAAGTCTTACGTGCTCTCTCCTCTATCTAAGTAAGAGAAAGAGGAAGGTCCAATCATGCTACTTTGAGAAAGATGCTTAACACATGCAAGTCGATCAGTTCGCCCTTAAGAAATAGGCAACATCGGTTCGAATCCGATACCGATAAAGGGCTTTTTCCTTTTTTTTCGGGTGCTGCCGGCCGGTCTGGATTGATGCCTTTCCTTCTTTCCAGGATTAAGGATCTCCCTTAAGAATGACCTCAGGAACAGTCAATGGGAACGCCATGCCATCGAGGGGCTAGTGTGACCATCCATAGCATACGACGGGCGAGAGGGGTACGTGGTGGCTCAGTGTGTCTACCAGTTTCAGGTGAGGCTATTCGGAGATCCAGGGCGAGTCCCGATTCCATATATACGGTTAAGCAAGCCCTGCCGCCAGCTTCCACCCAGACGACAACGTGAGCGCCTGGCGCGAAAGGTTGCTTTGCTTTACTAAAAAAAATAATAAATATAAGGCGCGTTAGCGCTTTCGTTTTCCAATAAGGGGCGGAGCTTGAAGAAGCGAAGCGAGCCTAGAATAGCAGCCTATTACGTTACGTGGCCCCTTTACTTTTTTTTTTTAAATAAAGCGCTAGTGCCCCTATCCTATAGAGTCAGGCTCTTCTGCTATCAATGAAACCGAAAGAAACACAAAAACCCAGTGCGTTTTGTATAGATCGAGACTTGTAGCTGGATTCTTTACTCATGACATACTGGGAAGAATTGCAGGAAATCGTTCGATAACACTTCTGACTACTATTTCCGACGATCAAGACAATTCCCGCGAACTCTTTCATTTCATAGAAGTTGATTCTTCTTCTTACAAAGCAAATAGCATTTCCTATTGATTTGTCCCCTATCCTATAGAGCTGGACCTATTCTGATTCTGAATTATCCGTCGCTACGCTGTTCCCAAGGACTAGCAAAATCGAAATAGCGAAATTCTTGGGTCATCTCAATGGGTTCAGAAACCACACGTTTCTCTGGATCATCATAGCGTACTTCTACATATCCACTAAGAGGAAGGTCTTTTCGTAATGGATGACCCTCGAAACCATAATCTGTTGATATACGGCGTAGATCCGGATGATTGATGGAAGAAACACCAAACATATCCCAAACTTCTCGCTCCCACCGGCCGGCTGATGGAAATAGACTGACTACCGGAGATATTCGTGTTACTTCGTCTGCACTGGTTTGTACACGAATGCGTGAGTTATACCGAGTACTCAGTAAATTATAGACCACTTCAAATCTTCGTTTTCGAGAGGGATAATCAACTCCGCAAATATCGATCGAAACTTGAACCCTTGTATAGGTATGCAATTTAAGAAAGCACAACAATTGAAATAGGTAGTCCGTTTTGGTATCAGATCTATTCCCATGTTCCGATCTTTCCATTTTTTGAACCCATTTCTTGGGTAAAGTCTCCCAACTATATTTGAAAATGGATTGGTTATCCATATAAAGAAAGCTTTCTTGTAGTTCCGCTTCTTTTCTTGCTCTAAAAAAAAATGAAGAAAGACTTGTTTGTTGTAAATCGCCGGTTGGGTTTACCAACCAAGAAAGACATGGGAAAAAGACCAAAGCTATCAGAAAGACTAAGATGGATAGAAAAAAGGTGGCATGATCTCAATCGAGAGTCATTTCCCTGAGTGACTCTAGAATGGAATCAACCAGATCTTCACTTATTTATGTTTTTTTTTCATTGAAGTAATAAAGCCTTCTTGCTACTAACCCGCACCTACTCATAAGCATCTTACCCGTGGGAACTTAACCCTCTAAAAGACCCATTCATTCAGACCTCCCACTCACTGGACTTCCCGCTCGCACTGATTGGATTGCTCCTTGCTTTCAAGAGTTTGACCAGCTTTCTACTATATTTCATTATTAAACAGACTGGCTATCCAGCGTCCTACTGCTTTGCCTCCTTTGCTTCGAAGGAATGCTTGCTACCGTTAGCCTTACCGAACTCTCTCAAATAAAGACTTTCCTACACTGGCACTATGCTTAAGACAGGTTTGCTGTAGTTCGCGAATAAGGACATGGCTTCATCTAGGTCCAGCTATGATGATAGACTCCCCAAGAGTCGCACGGACCGGACCTACTTTCCATATAATATATAAATAAAAAGTCTTCCGCCTTTCTCCTTGAAGCTCTTCCCGAAAGACTTATAAAAAAAAAAAGAATAGCCATTTTTTTGGAATATGACTCTATTAATTCCCTCACCTTCCCAAATGAAACTGATGAAAGAGGAGCCGTCACAGCTTCTCCTTCGGATCACTTACTCGGCTTTACAAAGCTCCCCATGGTCGCCTTCGATACCATTCCAATCAGTGATTCTTATAAACTGACTTCCCCATAGCCACTTGCTTACGACCTTTCGACTCTCGCTAAACTAAATAAGAGAATTTCACATTCACCCTTCACTTCTCGTACCGGATAGGCTCTTGGACTTGGAGCTCACAAATGCGCTGTTTGAGTGAACGAATGCGCTGTTGACATGAGATAATGAGTTGTTTGACTTTTTTCTGCTGAAGTCGGAGAAGAGGAGGTAGCGGTTCGTGCTTGAGTTGAATCACTTGACTTTGGTCCTATCTTTATATTAAGTCGTAGATCCCCTTAAAAAAAAGGAAATGACATAGGTGTACCCTACCACTGCTGTAGAAAGTCTTGAAAACTGGCTCACATGGAAGCCCGAAAAAGGTAAGGGTCAATGCAACTGTAGGGAAACATTTTCTTGCAGTCACACGTACCAGCTTGAAAATGAACTTTCTTAAACTGGCTTTGCAACTACAACTTCCATTAGAACTAGATGGTTGGGAATTGACACTTACACTCCAAAGGCTTACCTTTTTTATGCTATTGGAGGGGCCTAGATCTTCAAGCCTTAATGTTAATGTTAATGGAAAGATTCATTCCTAAATTTGTCTATTGCCCCTGGTACTCTAACAGGTTGGGGGGTATTGGATAGCTCTTTAGCAAAGGATCTTAGATAGGTTGGTTCTATACTAGACTACTATAAGGGATCTTTTCTGACTCTACTATTGTATTGCATAAAAACCATATGATAGTGTGACTCCCTCCATATCGTGGAAGAAAGCATATTCAACACAAAATAGTCGTCTTCTTAGTGCTTATCTCTTTTCAGCGGAACATAAAGATATCCTATACTAGGCCATAATAAACTGCGTCTTATGGTCCGGTCCATAGTTAGACCTTCCCCAATCCTCTCGTGACGATCCTGGTATACTAGAATGTAGGCCTTTAGCTCCTTATCATTAGCTCTTACGCTTTCATTTAAGGTCATTATAAAATGCCAGGCCAGCCCTTGAAAAGACATATGCAAACCCATAGACATAGACAAGCTGGAGAGACAGGCATAGGACTACCAAAAGCTCACTTTAATATAAATATAAAAAAGGGGATCCCTAAATGCCTATTGGATTGGATGACAGACAGGGACCATCTTCGATTGCCTCGTATAGAACCAACCCCAAAAAAGGTCACTGGAAATGGCTGGAATGAATTGTTTTCAAACTTCTTGCCCTAGAATTTTTTCTTACTTATTGAATCTACAGAGCTAAGCACATATATTCTTTCCTTTCTCTCATTGGCTTACTTGCTGGTTTCCCCTATCCCGCCGCTTGCGGGAAAGACTTCCGCTATAGGGATAGGTAGGTCTCCTATCTGGTAATAAGAAAGAATCTATATGTACATACTGGAGGAAAGAAAAGAGCTTGCCCAATTGGAAATAGTACTGCTCAGCGAAATGTTGTATCTCTCGTTCTCAGATAGACGGACATTCAAACTAAAATCATTCCTTTTTCTTGTTTTCACTCGCTTACTAATAACTAATCAATTTTATTTTTTTTTCTGCAAGTGGAGAGGCCTGGCTCGATAGACTAAGGGATACAAAAGAAATCCATTATCCGCTTGCCTACTTTAAAACTTTGTTTTCTCAATAGATTACCATTGAGCTAGAACCAAAACTTCTTTGCCCGCGAAATCTGCTTGCCCTCATCCCTAGACTGCGGTTACGGGGACAAGGCAAGGGGGGGATGTAACAAAACTCAAAGCGATAAAGAATGAAACTGGGTGGCTTAAAGCCCTTAAGACTTCAACTCGCTCTTAGGCAGAAGCACTAGGAGCCATGGAATTAGGGGGGGCAACTCATTCACACTTGATGTTATATAACGGGATGTAAGAAAACATAACTCCCCCTGTCTCGCGCGAAGAAAGAACCAAGCAAACCGCTTTCACATCCTATGTCTTGCGCTTGACCTATAACCAGCTCTCCCTGGGAAAGAAAAGAGCTTGCAATGCGGGCTACTCTATTGGATCCTATTCGTTCGGCTGGGCTGGAAATGGCTGCCTCACTGCGTGGACTCCTACCATCGAAGCAAACTAGCCTGGCCCAACATGTAAACTTTCTCCAAGAAGGAGATGGGCTTACCCTATGATTGCCGGCTGACAAAAAGAGGTAAAGATTGAAACATTCCTTATTTATTTGGTTTGGCTTGCCTATCTCTTTGCCTTTCGATTTCTCTCAGAATCAGAAAGCCTGCTTCGCTTCCCAAGAGATTTAGGGAAAAGGGCCTTGTCGGCCACCGCTTGCTGACGACGGAACGCATCGTCAATTAAATTAAAGGGTCCTCGCGTTGGACTTAGTTGGAAAGGTAGGTGTTCGGCATGTCCCTTGGTTGCGAACTTTTTGAGTAGGGCGGGTTTGGAGATCCCATTCCTCACGTTTACCGTTGTCCCCAGACTTCACCCTTTCCTTGTATACTTTTTCATTTCAATAGTAAGGCGTGTCCCTGTCTCCAACAAGTGTGTGATCCACTGATTCACTGAGTGACTCTTTCTTACCGCGGCAGTCCCTATCTCTTAAAGCCCTATCAGACTTCCTCCCTCGAGAAGGGACTGCCTTCCAAGACGGACTCCATGTGATCCCCTGACACATGGGGATGGAGCCAATCCGAGGTACATAGGTACGAATTAGACTCTCCCAGTCGGCAGTTATGTCATTAACGACATCTACCATCTGATCAGAGTCCGTCGGAGTCACTATGGATTCTACTACTTTATTTTATTAGTCAATCTCTTGGCTAAGGGTATAGCCCTTGCAAGAGTGAAGAATGATAAGTAGAGTTTCACTAGTAAGTCGGACGTCTCATCTTTCCGACTTTACTACGATGGAAAGACGGGATAATCCTAGGATACCCTGACCTCGTCAACGAGACAGGAAAAGGCAGCAAGAGGCCTGTTTTCCGGGGCATAAGCTTGCTGCAATGACACAGCACATTTAAGTAAAGCGCAGTGAACAAGAAACCAGATTTCCGGACAAGCCTGATCACCTCCTTAGCAAACAAGTGCGCTCCGACACAGAGCTCTTTGTTGAGACCATCGGTCACTACCAAGATGACTCGATTAAGAACCATCTTAAGTAGTGGAAGACCTTCCAAGATCTTCCACTACTTAATGGCCTTAAGTCGGAACAACTTGTCAAACAGGGTAAGGTTCATTTCCATAATTTATGTAACCTTCCTGGTCCTGGTTGGGAGCTGTCTCCACAGGACACGACCAAGTGAGCTAACAGGGGGTTTAGAGCTCCTTAACACCGGATATTCCGTATTAGTTGATGCAACTCTGACTAAGGTGGATCTGGATATGATATTGACCATAAAGCAAAGCGGATACTGACTTCGAAAGTGCTCTTAATCACTTCTTTCTTGGCCTTCTCTTCAATCCAATAGCAAGAGAAGGTAGAGGAAGACAAACCTTATGTCAAAGCTTCATGCTTACTTTTTTACCCTACTTCCTACATGCCTGATCTTAATGCTTGCTTGGAGAGCGCAAATCCTGTAGCGGTAAACCAATAGCAGCGGAAAGGCCGACAACACCTGCTTTTCCGTCTTGCCTTTGCTACTTGAGAGAATGCCTTGGACCGAGACCGAAAGCAGCTCTTCCCCTCATCTCATTAGCAAGAAAACCGCTTTAATCCATTATTTCTATAAAGCACTACTTCTTTTTTTGAATTATTAAACCCCGAAAAAAGTCTCTTTCATGCTTCAATCGAGAATGCTTGCTGTCAGGCTTTCGTACCGAAACAGCTGACTTGCTTGCATCCCTTTGATTGCTTAGTCTCTCCTCCTTGCTGCACTATTATGGTACATCGGTCTAATCCTCTGATCCCGTGACTTGCCTTTCATTTACTTGTCTTTCTCTTTCATCTTTCTATCCTATGCAATCAAAAAAAAATAGGAAGATTCTATGAATATCCCCATCCATAGTAAAGACTCTTCTCAAATACGCAGTTGCCAGATTACACTAAACGAAGCCATTTGAAGTGTGCTAATGAAACCTTCTTTCTAAAGAGGATATGCCATAGGGTGCCCCGAGGATTAGAGCCAATAAATATACATCACATCGATCTAGCCTAATAAACAAGGCTCCATTCATACCGGCTTAATTCATTATTGCCTCCTACCGTATGGCATCTCCTCTACTTCAATTCAAACTAGCGCTTCGCCCCTTTCCTCTTTCTTTGCTGCAATAGATGAGATTGGCATTGGCCTAGTTCCAATCCTTTGTCAAGTCACTTAAAAGCAGCCTCCCTCCTCATTTGCTGCAGGTGAGAAAGGGCCTAGCTTTCCGCTGGCCTGATTAGTAGTCAGACTGATGATCTACCCGTCTCCGAGGGGGTAGACCTGCCGGCAACTCCTACGGCAAAAGAAAAGCGAACTCTTCCTTAACTTAAGCAGCGCTATGCTTCATCCTCAAGGTCAACGGTTCTAGCCTCCTGAACCGTCATAATGGACTTATAAAAAGCCTCTTATGCCATTTTTACCGATTTGGCTATTTGGGCCGTTTTACTCATTTCTTTGATTACCAGGGCATAAGACTGCCCGCTCCACCACGTGCATAAACTAATTATCTCATTATAGGCCAAAGCGTGACCTTTTTTCTGGCCAAACTCTGTGACAGGGATATAATATAAAAAAGGGTGTAATCCCGATTTCTCTAAAGCGCTACGTCTTTTCCCGGCCATCATGCATCGCTCCAACCTCCTATTGCCACAGCCTTACAAGCCAAGCAAGAAGTGACAAATCTCAAGAGGGACCTTACTGCCGTTCCCAGCTTAAGCGTCTACACCTCCCAACAAAGTGAATGTACCTTATGGAACCTCCGATAGGGACTTAGATGAAGCCCGCCGACCTTCTCCACCTGCTCTGTAGATGGAACCTTCGCAGAGCTACCACTTTCGAGAATCATTTTTGTCTTTTTGCCCCGGCCAAGGGCACACCACATTCTAAAGAGATCCCTAAGACTCCAGTCCTACCCCGTCTTCTTAGGATTAAGGTTGCAGCACAGTTTGATGTAGAAGTGGCTATGATAGCAAAGAGCAGAAGAGAAGAAAGATATGTATTATATATAATAAGATAATAGTTGAGAGCACTGCTAGAAAGATAAAGATGGCGATAAGAGATTCGTTCTGTCTTTCTTCACTTCTTATCTTTATCTATGATATTAACTTGAACTTGAAGACGAGTCTTATTCATAACTAGAAAGCAGATCGAAAGAAGCATAGGTACACTGAACACTAACCCAATCCAGATGAAACTACTATTATCGGAACCCAGCTTCTCTTTTTTAGCGAATAAAGATTGAAGTCGCTCTTACACTTACTCTATTTAAAATCTTTCTAATTTATCATATGAAAGAAGGAGAAAGGGGGCTGCTACTGCAACCAAGCAATTGGTGCAGACGCTCTACGATGCAATCAGACAATGAGAGAGCGGACTCTCTTTCTCTAAGGGACACTTCCTCATTTTCTTTATTCCACCCCCTTTCGTCGGTTCCAGTAATGGGAGGGGGAGTACCATGTAGTTAGGAAGATGATCGATGCCTAAAGCATGTCTACTTAAGATCTCTATCCTTTCTGGTGATCAAGATATCCCAAGAAGAGAGACCTGACGGCGCTTACTAGAAGAGAAGGAAAGAAGACACTTACTATAAATCTATTCCACCGGAAGACTACCGCTTTCTTTCTCTCTGTCCACAGCCATGACTCACCCACCTTTCCATCCCCCCTCAGCATATAGATCCACCCGATCGATGAAGACTCGAACCGAACAGTGATCAAATCGACTGACTTTGGAGAGTCAATCCTCAGGGCAAGCCAAAGGAAGGACGGGATAGAGCTCAAAGACAGGCTGAAGGCAGAGAAGGATAGACGAGACAAGGAAGCAAAGGAGAAAAGAAAGATCGGAATAGAATAGAGGTAACGGTGGAACGAACGGTAGACCCAACTCTGTATACTTAGCCGGAAGCAGGGCGTTCCACCGATTCCACTGAGGGAGAAAGCCTTTCCCGTATCTATACCTGATCTGCTAATTTCTATCCGGTAGACTTGGTAAGGTAAAAGGGCCCCGACTTATTTGATTTCCAGAATTCGAGTTCGACCGCAGCTGCCCCTTTTGTGTTTTGGGGGGATCAAGTTCCTTGCCAACTATCGACCCCGATCTCTTTTCATTTTTGGTATTACTAGCCTAGCCTTCGTAAATCACACTAAAGCAGAGCACCCAACTATGGCAAGGCCCCCTTAAGTAAGGGTTAGGTTAGTCAATCCGGCCCGAGACGCGTTCGTTGACAAAACCGCCGTAGGAATGGAGACCTTTCAATAGAGCGGAGGCGAACTGATCAACGAGAAAGAGGCCCTACTCACTACAAACGAATACACCACAAGATCGAACTGCACTCATGCCTCTCCCGCATCAAGTTGACCGACCCCCTACGTAGTTCTTCTATCAATCATGTACGTAGGTAGGGTCCTCCATTCTGATTGGTATATCATGAAAAAAGCCATTTGCACCAGGCGCACTGCGCTTTCCCTTGCCTAGATGTTCGCCTTTCTAAGTCAAGTAATGGTGACCCGCCGAAGACTGGAGCCTCAAAACATGTTGACGAAGACCCCCGAACTGAGGGTTCGATCAGTAGAGGGGACGACTTTCCCTCCCCGGAAGAAGAATAGCCCCGCTCTCTAGCCGACTGATCCCGTGGATCATATAACTGGGAGGGAACGTGTCACATTAGAGGTGAACGATAATTACCACGATGAGGCTGGTCCCTCTTTGATTTTAGTAGACTAAGCTATTCATATGAATGCCGGGCTCTTTCTTTCACTGCTAACCCCAATAAGTCAGTTTCTTAATGCTGATATTTTATGTTTCGTCGAGCCCCGAGCTTGTGGTCCTCCTTTGAGTGTGGGTTCCATTGGATGAATCTCTCAAGTCAAGGTTCACGTACATAGCAGCAAGAATGGTGCAGCGCCTCTTTCTCGTTCTCGCTCGGGAGCCAAAACGAACACGCCTGCTACCTACTGTACTGGACCTTCGACCAGGCATTCTACCCTTGTCGAATCGGAACCAACCACCACTGTATTGCGCTCGAACAGTTGAGCGGCCGCCGGCCAGCAACTTCCGTACTGTACACAGATATAGATTCATTCTTCGTACCTGGTCCAACTTCACAACCCTTCGCGGGTTGGTAAGAAGTCAGTCTTGTTTGGTAAGACTCTATTGAACAAAGCAAAGAAAAGAGAGTGCTCGACCGGAACAACGGCCAACAAAGACCGTAATTACATAGATAACTGCTCCTCCCTTTCTCCGGCTTTAAGGCGAACCGTATGGCGGCCGGAAAGAAAAGAAAGACGACCTCCTCACCTTCTCGTAGATGGTGTCAGTGAGAGCAACTTTAGTATCCCCCGTTGACCTTCTTTTGTAGATAGAATCTTCAATGAGTGGAAACAACTTACTAATAAAGGTGCGCTTGTTGAGTAAGGCCGTTTTCTTGCAGGAGTGCTAACGCGCGCCCTTATTCTTCGCTTGCTCCGCAGTACGAGCCTCATACAGAGCTGCGCCCCTTTAATATGATGAGAAGAGGGGCCGCCCTCTTTTCTGCACCAATCTTTATTTACTACTATCTATCTTTTTTGGGGGTGTATAGCTCAGTTGGTAGAGCATTGGGCTTTTAACCTAATGGTCGCAGGTTCAAGTCCTGCTATACCCAAACAAACCTACCTTACACTATACCTATTCATTAATAAGGATGCGTAGTAACGTTCAAAGATCACTCTTTGGCCTTTAGACTCGCTTCAGCGACTTCGCCCTTTAAGTGAGAAGGGGGTGAGGTAAGGAGTAGTATAAGAGTGGCTCGGTCATCCATAGGCCTCTCCTTATTGGATTCATTCTATTCTATAGGGCGGGGCTGCAGACCAACAATCCAGCAAAAGGGCTTAAAAGCTCCTTTATCAAACCTTCCCCTTTTCAAAAAAAGAAGGTCAGCATCAAAGCCCAGCAAACCCAACCTATACAAAGAGCTCTTTTCAGCCCCTACTCCTAACAAGTGAAAGTAGCTGGCACCCACCATACCTTGCTTCGTGCCCTCGGTTTACTTCACTGGGGCTCTCTTCCCTTGGAACCAGGTATGACAGTTTACTTCTTTTTCTTCACTGACAGCATCCCAATGAAGATGTTCTTTTGTAACTGCCAGGGAGCTGGATCTAATGAATTGATCATAAAATGGAGAGATTTGGTTAACGGGAATGATCGTGGTACTCATTGAAACCCGAACTCAGAGTCGACGAGCATGAAGCAGAACCATCTGAGCACACCGAGCGGCGCATCAAGCAAATAAAGAAGGAGGGAAAGCATCGAATGGGATGTGGGAAGCGAGCTTACCGGTCTTTGCTATGGATCTTTCCCCTCGCTATAGCTACCATGTTCAGTGCCCAAACATAGATATGCCTACCTACATCTTATCTTACTACACCCACTCACCGCTCTTGGAGGTATATGAGACAGACTACGCGCTAACAGCTTTAGCAACAAGGCTATAGGCTAAACAACTAAAAAAGCAAGCATTGAAAGACGCTCACCTAGTGCATTCACCCTAAGGGAAAGTTCCTGAGTCAGTCAACTCAATTACAATCAATCAAAGAAGAGCACTATAAGCTTTCTACGCGCACCCTACGTACATAACTCCGCGATAGGACAGCAAAGGAGACACTAAATACACGCACTACAGAAGAAGCTATGTGATCAACGCGAGAAGCCTAATTGCATTTAGGAAGGAACGCATGCGCATTGGCTAGAGCAGTCACTTCCGGAGTTAGCTCTGCAGATGAAGCAAGCAAAGGCAGAAGGTTGAAAATCCACTCTTGCACAGAGCCTCTTACTCGCCAAGTGGATAGGCAGCAAGCACAACTGGATCTCCTCATCTACGATGCCTCCTTCTTCCATATGTCCGGAAGCCTTATCTTCGTCTCAGAACTCAAGCCCCTTCCCTTTACTCCATAGGGCATTCGACTATTCCCATTCACTCTATCTACTTTGGCTAATAATCTTAAATATCTGGTCATTGGCCCAAGGTCAGCTCTTGTCTATGAAAGTAAGTTCCTTCTCGGTTTCGCATGCCAATTGGCAACTGCTCTATTTCGTATCATCCCACCCAGAGGGAAAGATATGAGGTAATTTATTCATTAATAAAATTTCATTGCCTTAGTTACCAGGAAAGATCTGATGTGAACAAAAGAAGATCATGGTTGAATGCTCACAAGACATGTGACATTGGTTTAAGTTGAATCGACTGTGAACGAATGGGTTAAGCGAAAAAGGGCGTTGATCCAGGATTCGATTCGAGGCTTGACCAATCCGGAAGTTGCTGAAAGAGAAGCGGAAAGGGACATCTTGAACTCAGGGGGAAGGGACGCTAACAAGTACTAAAAAAAGACTTTCCACAAGCTCGATCTTCTATTCAAGGATTCTTCTGCCTCACAAGTACCGGGCGATCCCGACCGCACCGATGCGGCTTAACCATCGTTTATCCACAGATCTTACTTTGAAACAACTTGGAGGGGAAGGCATCCCTTAGAAGCTGCATGAGCACTTTTACCAAAGAATGTAGGGAATAGCTAAATAAAAGGAGCATTACTTCGAACCAACCAGAAAGAAATCCAATTTGGAGTACTAACCAAAGGAGCATAAGCGGAAACGTAGAAAGACCAAAAACCCAGCCTCTTGCTGAACGAGATTATCATTCTCTTTTCCAAGCCCGGTTATTGAACCTATGCTCTACTCAATCCCAAGTACCCGTATACGCTACCTTCCTTGATCGACCCAGAATGTACTATCTCTAGCCGTGAATTCACTACACGAACATTTAACATATGAAAGATAAACGAGATCCATTGCACAAGTATGCTATTTCAATCAGTCCATGCTATCCGCTACACAGGGTTATTCAATTCCGTTTGATTCAAGACAAGCAGGAACGCTTCAAATAGACTACAGTGGACATATTCTATTATTCAGAGAGCCGCATAGACCCTCGATTTAGTTTAGAAACAAGAAGATTACAGCCTAGTAGTAGGTGGAGGCACTAAGTAGCCAAAGGGTATGACGAAAGGCTACAGCTATGCATAGGAAGTCTCAGTTAATGGGATGCCGGGTTCCCTTTGAGTGTAGAAAAGCTGCTGCTCGATTTGAATTGAGGCTTCGCTTCCAATCGCCATAGTGAAACTTCTGATTAGCCCTACTCTACTAGATTAGCCATAGCTAATTCGATAAAGGAGGGGTGAAAGACTAAAATTTCGATATATGTAGAAAGGGCACGACCTTTTTAGAAACAAAGACTACGAGACTTTTATCCATCCACTGTTACAAGAATGGTATGTGCCTCCATTAGGAAGAGAGGGAGAATGTGACTCAGTTTCGGTTGAAGTTGGCTTGCTGGATCTTGGAGTTGAACGTGAATAATTGTGAGAAATTACCCCCTTGTGTATACTTCTGTTCCTAAGGGAAGGGGCTTACTCATATATATAATATAAAAAAGAAAGTTTGCACTTAATCTATTAAGGCCAATCTTCTGATCCTCAACTATTCTCAACCCTCGGAGTCTAAAAAAAAAGATGTGTATCTTGCTATTGGTATCAATCGGTCCTCTCTTTCCTTTTGGTGGCGCATGCTTAGATTACCCTTATTCTTCATCTTCTCTACCCTTCGGTTGCTTAGGGCGCCCTGAGGGATTCGCCTCTAGGAGAATAGTTATTGATCACATAGCTTGGGTACTAGAAGTTGCTGATCGTATCATTCGGGCAGAGCCTGGGTCCCTTTGTATTATGTATAGCGCAGCTCCCTCTTTCTTTTGCTAGTTTTGTTCCGATCGATGAAGGAAACTCGGTAGCGCGCGGATTCGTTTTCCTATTTCACTGGGATCGGTCCTAAGGCGCGTGCTTCAATTCAATATTGTCTTGATTGGCAGTCGCTCTTCTGTATTTTGAATCTTCAGAGATACCCTTAGAGTTCTGTCCTGAATTGGAGGGTTGTTGAGTCAAGTCAAGAAGAATAAAAAGAAAGTCCCACAAAGGAATCTTGGACAATGGGCACAAGTCTTTATTAAAGAATTAGTATCTCCATTATAATTAGCATTTCTATCAGCTCTGCTCTTTTGTCTCCTGAATATCATCTCGAGACCCAAACAACGAGATCCGGATTGGAACCAACGCATATTCAAAGCTTATGGCCCTTCAATACAACCCCCCTCTGTATAAAACCGTAAGTGAGCGGTGCGAGTCTACAAAGAAGACTTTCCATCTTCCTTCTTTGGCGCTGCTGGAGATGCCCCACAAGGCCTTCTTTCTCAAGATTTCATTTTTCGCCGCGGTGAACAAAAGGAAGCAACGCCGCTACAAGCAATAGAAAGCCACGTTTATTAATCCATTTCAGTAGGTGGCGGT
Source organism: Vigna unguiculata (assembly GCF_037176805.1). NCBI lineage: Eukaryota > Viridiplantae > Streptophyta > Magnoliopsida > Fabales > Fabaceae > Vigna > Vigna unguiculata. The sequence goes on along the minus strand of NW_028197088.1, from coordinate 23,478 downwards.
GTACACTAGGTATCAACAAAGGACGCTTTCTCTCACCCAGCCCTTTGGAGGTGTTCACATCTTCGCCTTCGGCTTTCTATTGAATGATCCATCTGGTGTGCTATTTATACTCCGTCAGTGAGGGCTTCTCCCTTTTCAATCTACATGGCATACGTACACGAATGAATATTCAAACTCATCGACTCGGCTCAAAGCATATGATCAAAGCTCTAGTGGCGCACATAGCAATATCAGAATAGAATTCTCGTCGGCCTGACCGGCAGTAATAGCGAACTAACACTGTTCTAATAGAAAGGGGGAGTCCCTCTTTGCGGTAGATAACGCAACCGAACACAAAATGATTCGGTCTCGCAAAGCATCTGGGCGAGCCCCTCCCTACTAAGCATACGTTTATTACCAGATCCGATAACAGCGATTCTCCGTCTCTGACCAGGAGGTATCACATCTACAGACATTAGCCCCAAATGCTAGCTCGCATTATGAATTAATAGTAAGTCGCTACATCATGCTTTTGAGGAAGCTATTCGGGCTTACCCGCCTCCTATTTATCAATTCTTTCCGTTTGATGGGCGTGCTCTTGTTTCTAGGTTTGGATGTTCTTTAAGGGTCTACTAGATTACGTCAATACATGAATCTCATCTTTCCAATCTCTTTCTTCTTTACCCGCTCATTCCTCTGACTTTATGCCTTCTATTCGGCTCCTACCCTACCAAGTCCGACCGGGGGTTAACTTTTCGTTATCAACTGCTTTCTTACTTTAAAATGTTGTATCATGGGCTTGAGGTATCACCGCCTACGAGTATAGATTTCCCGTTCGGTACACATACCCGAAGGATAGAACCTCTCGCCTCTTCTGTGGAAGCATCCTTAGGGAGGTCAAGTCCATATAATAGGACTAGCCACAAGTACTGAGACAATATCTAAAATATTTGCAATTCTTCACTTTTTTTATTTTAACCCAGTTCCGGGAATCAGGCAAGTAAGATCTTTAACACAAGCTTGGCACCTAGGAATAGGCGTTTTATGGATGATTCAAGCCCTGCACACTCAAAGGCGAGAACGAAGTAGCGATTGCTCGTCCAAATGGGTTACCACCAAATCAAGAAAAATAAAAATTATATGTATTGAATTTATACCTCAATCAGCCCTTTAACACCTTCGAAAGAAAAAAGAAGGAAAGCACCCATCTCAAGTGCCTTGCTTCCTCTCCTTATCAGTCGAGCTATTTCATTCCTTCTTTTTTCCAAAGCAGGGTTAGCGTGAAAGGGTGAGTTGACTCGGGAAAGAGTTATGAGTTAGCTTCGGGATATGGCCTTTGCCTCGGATTATCCCATAAATTGGAACTGTTGATGCATGGGAGGGAATAAGAAGAAGAGGAACGTAGTAACTCGACTGTAAGGAGAGGAACGAAGAGAGAAGAAAGATCCTGATTTTATCAATGAATAACTTGCGTCAGATAAAAAGAAAGCAAAGAAACCTGCATTAACCCAGGATTTTTCAAAGCAATACCGGTAGCTAAGGGCTTTGAAGTTGTTGCTTAACACATCCTATTCGAACAATCAAGATAAAGGGGCTTTTAAGTAAGGATTCCCGGGGGTTTCTCAGAGAAATTCCGATAGACTATTAAGGAGAAAATAACTGTAAGGAAGATTGCCGGATTGATTTATAATTTAGTAAGGAAAGCCAGGGGATTTCTATCAAGGGCAGCTATGTCAGGGATGCTCGTCCGAAGAAAGTGAAGATATCCAGGGAGATTCATAGGGGCGTATCAGGAATTGGCCTCTTATTAGGACTCTACCACTCCTATGGAAAGGTATTCCAAGGAAGCATCAATCAATATGCGGGAACCCGAATTCAAAAGAAGAAAGCCTTCATGCATCCAGGGGAGCTACACCCATCTCACTAACAGGATAAACCGGATAGACAAGTCCTTATTTTAGAGATTCAGTCCCAGGTTTTCTGAGAGCAGCGGAGCAAGAAGAAGATACGGCTACTTCCCAAGCATCCTAGTAATCTAGTCTGCAAAAAAGCAGCTAAAAGCGACGTCCCAGTCTTGAGACCTGATCAATCCCATGAATTCTCAATCCTTATGCTTATCAGTCTTCGTTACTCGGATTACAGTCGAGCTATTTTGTGTGTGATTGTCTATTTTAAGATCATATTGGAAACCTGGGATATGCCCATAGGGAAACCTATATTATTAACATGTTTGGCAGGAACGTACCTATCGTCATATCTGAGGGGACCCTATCTCCGGTCTCAGCAAGCTATGGGATATAACAAGGAATGCACCTTCCTCTTTGGAGGCAGGGTCAGTCATTCTGCTTTGGTTCTGCTGTTAACCACAACTAACATGACTTAACCAAGTCAGATGGCCTCTATTCTTTTTCTTTTTTTAACTCCTTTCCTAATGTTTTGTTTGGGAAATCTCACTCACTACACACAATCTATATGATATGTGTGATGCCGACACCTAAGATAGAGAGAGTTACGACGACTATAATCAGAAGAAGAGGTTATGAAGTAACTCGACTGATAAGGAGAGGAAAGACCTCGGGCATTGAATCTCTGGCCTTAGCCTGCCTACCAGTCTTGATCTCTTGCAAGAACAAAGGGAAGCACTAAGAAACTATTTCAGCATGCAATTGGCAGAAATTATTCACTCGGATGCTCTCACAGCGATGCTGAAAAGGTCATCTCTACTCTGGCTCAACACTTCCCTTACTTACGCGAAAGAATCATCCTCAGAAAACAAGCATCCCGGATGGTTGAGCTCAAGCGAAGCACCCTGAGAGCAAGAAGTTCGATCAATTCTGCCAAAGCCTCTCAGTCTACTGCTTCTGAAAAGACTTCTTACTACTCTAGTTAGGAAGTATAGTTTCAATATGGGCTTCTATCTTATTTGTTCTCCTCTGCTTACAAACTGGGTAAGAAGAAGTAGAAATCTGCAGTTAAGATGAATGCAAGAATCGGATCTGAGCTCCCCCGGCTCTACGACCCCGCAAGGCACTACTGTAGAGCTCTTTGGGCGAGACTTTCTCGATCACAGCTTCTCACTGACAGACTAGCAATTCAAGAACAGCTTCTTTCTCTTACGCAATTTAGACTCTCCACAACAATCTGTATTTCGAAACAAGGAAAAGGATTCTCGACATGCTATGCAAGGCGGCAGGTGCTACTTCCTGTTAGACGAAGCTTAATGTGTTTTCTATTGGACTTGGTTGAGTTGAAGAAGAAAAGAGAGTGAGTTTGATTCCTTTCTCACTGAGGAAACTTGGCAAAGGTTTCCAAGCCGTAGTCCAAGAGGCAAAGGTTGTTTGCCTTGCTTTCAAACTGACTTGCCTTATCCTATTGGGTGAAAGTACTATTACTGCTATACCCGTCTACCCGGTCTTACTGTGAGCCCTCCCACTCTTGGAAGAAGTCACACCTTAGACACGGTAGGTCAGATTAGAACTGAAAGGCCCTTAGACCATTACACAATGGAGCACTTGCTTACACCACTAGTTAGAGAACTGGGGAAGGGGGAAGAAAGGAGCAACTTAGATCTCCACCGTCCTCCTTATGTGATGCTTACTAATCCAGCGGATCCCTCACCAGATGCTTAGTCAGAGCCATTCTCCTTGTGCTTTGATAGACTACTATAATAGACTCTTTAGGAGAAACATTCTCCGCTTCGGCTTGCCTCTGGAAGCTCTATTGTTAGACAGACCTTAGCGGACTACTTATTTGAAGCTTGACTTGTTCTCAGGATCTAAACTGACTGGAAAGAAGAAGCATTAACGGATGAAAGTAAGGATGGAAAAAAAGAGGCTGTTAGCTCTTGCTTTGCCTCGGATGCGGCACCCTCTATTCCTAAACTAGAGAGCGTCAGGGATGCTTTGGAATAAGCTAAGCTCTTCCAGTGAGAGTGGCCTATCCACTGCGCCGATCCCTTTTTTATTCTTATCAGCGGGATAGGGAACTAGTCCTCTGCGATTGCACGACCTTTCCTCACCAGCAGAAAATAAAAACAATCCAACGCCTAGAGTTTCTTTTTAGGCAGCCTAATTCTTTCTCCCTAAACATATATAGAAAGAGGAGTAACGACGGGACAGGTCACGACTACGTGTTTGACTCCGGCCAGAGAGTTCTTTTGTCCAACTACTACTCCAACTCTATAGAAAAGACAGTCAGGCCTCTCCCTTGAGCCCCGGGAGGACAGGTTATATTCAGAATAAGAAAAAGATTCCAGCAAGAAAACGGATGGCAATCAACGGCTTTATAAAGCTCAAGGAGTTGCTTGTTGGCTGGGAAGCGAAGAAAGAACGTAAGCACGCCAGTGGGTGTCTTTCGCATGTTGCCATTCCAGAGGTGAAAGTACACTTTCTTTATTCTTTATTAAATTTCTGGCATAAGAGGGCTTTTATCTTTGCTCTTTTAGCGGAATAAGAGCAGTTTGGTAAGATTATAATATAGGTCAGAAAGAATCAAATGTCCCTAGTATCAGGAAAGAGGGTGCACATTCATAGGCCAATCTGTTTTCTTGCCCGTTCCCAGGAAAGGTATGAAAGACGCCTATTCTTCAGGCAAGGAGCGCTTCCTATATAGAATATGTCCGAACTTCTTTCCCCGTACCGGACCGCAGCAGCTAAAGGACGTGCCACTGGACGAGGATTTCTTTCATTTTTGTTAATATTCTATGAGCGCGTTCTCCTCTTTTGAAAGAAAGATGTAAAGTGTGGTCTTCTCGTCACTCTTCGGGATGCTAAAGAAATAGTCGGTATTGATTCGATTCTTCCATGGGATATGGGTTTACATGGCGGGGACTCCCAACTTATTGAATAGGTGACGATGGTCGAGGAATAGGCCTTGGCAACAGCAAGCCTTTCTCCTTTCTTTTCGTTTGTTTATTCCACATGACTACTCGAGGGTTCCAAAAAGGGTAGTGTGAGGCTAGCAAATGTCGTCTTACGATCATGATACTCGGAGCCTTAAGTGAGCTCCCGCTAGGCTAGGTTAGGTGTAGCAACCTGACGACACGAAAGGTTTCGAATCTTCAATGCTACTCCTAAACAGTAAAGAGGAAGGCTTGGACCAGCTCCTTAATTTGTAGGCGAGAAGCTCTTTGTTCGAGTTGACTGTGTGATTGTGGTTTTATTTATGGCAACCGGAAACCTTTTCCTGAATTGAGAATGAGTAGAAGCTTGACAGGGGTTTATGGGATGGATGCGGGAAAGAACTCCCCTTTTGCAAAGCAAGGTTTCACCCTCTGATTACACTTTTTTTTTTTTAGGGATGGGATCTTCTGCCTAGATTAGATCTCTCACGGGATTCATCTGGCATTTCTGGATGGACTGGCATTGAGCATGTCATTCCGGACTTCGCTATTCTCACAGTCAGATCGGACATTGAAATCTGAAGTAAACTATCAAGACAGGACTGTCTTATCTATTTTATTTGCTGACAGTTGTATTCTCTCTCCTATTAGCTGTCAGTTGCAATATTGACTTTTTTGTCTTATCTTCTTTCTGAACATCTTACCTTCCTTGTCTTAGCGGTGCAGATCTTCTTTATGCTTTAAGTGGATCTTCCATGTGCCAATCAAAGAGAACGAAGTGCACTACACTTAGCTCTCTAGGTTAACGTCCAATCCTGTCCACCTAGCATCCCACCTTCCCCAAGTTTTAGTATTGGGCACCAGGTCTTTCGATGAGCTTACTAGAGGGAGAGAGATCGATTAGCCGTGAAGGGGCCCCTTGCCCACTCCCCTTCCCCCCATTTCCGGGGGCCTCGTCCTCTTCAGGTAGGAGAGACTACACCTTTCAAAAGGAGAAACTTAGAAAACAAAGAGAATCAAAAAGGCCATCATTAATGCGAACAAGGCAATAGCCTCGGTTAGAGCAAAGCCCAGGATTGCATATCCGAATAACTGTTTTGCCAATGATGGATTTCTTGCCACGGAATGAATTAATGAACTGAATACGTTTCCAATACCTACAGCAGCTCCCGCTGAAGCAATTGTAGCAGCTCCGGCACCCATTGATTTTGCACCTTCTAACATCTCGAATTGAGAAAGTCTCGTCACGCTCTTTCATTCACGATTTTATGTTCTCGTCGCTTCTTCCCCTCGTTCCTTTTCTCTTGGACATCTCACTTTAGGAAGCAAAGGCAAGCAGACTAGGCGGCAGAGGTTGTCTTCGCGGAAGGGGAAGAGTAGGAGGCTTTGAGTCGGGCATCAAAACTCGGCGTAGATAGAAAGTCCGCTACCCATTCAAGCAGCTTGTAAGGCTACAGTACTGCTTCATATAAGATGTACCAAGGACAAGTCAGATAGTGCACATTACTAGTGGGATAACTTTAGACTTATGTCTCACTCTTCTGGATAGCACAGGAAAGAGAAAGAAGACTAAGCAGACGATTCGGTGGGGCCTCACTTCAGGGGGAACATAGGCAAGGAAAATCCTGTCTCACTAGATCTATTGCTGGGGGCTAAAGCACAGGTTTACCCGCTAGTGGGTTTTTCTCTTTCATCGGTTCTGGAACGGGTCTGACTGGAACATCGCTGTCACGAACAGCGTAAACTGAGTATGGGTAGTCTAACTACTCATGCTAGTAGTTTATCTACTAGATGCTCTATAACTCACTAGAAAATAAGATTCTAAACTGGATTGACTCGGCCGATGAACCAACCTCACCAGGGACGCAAAAGGTAGACCCAGTGGACTGACTACTATAGCTGGTACTCCAAAAAGGGAAGGTAACATGCCGGGACGGCGAAAACGAGAAGAAGGATCAAAACATCGAAAGCCTTTCTGAGCCAGAGAATTGGACGTGTGATCCATAATAGAAGAGCCTTTTAGCGTAGCGGCGAAACGTGCCTGCTCTACGATCAAAGAATTTTTTGAATTGATAAGTATTCATGAGTGCATATACGTGGGCCTCCGGTCCTCGGACCTCAGTGTCCCTTTTGTCTTCCTCGTAGGGCGGCTCCTCGCCGTAGCCTGCTATCTCCTCCAACTCGTCATAGAATGAGGCCATGTTCACACCGCTTCGCCCCTTTATTGATTGACTGGATTGGCTGGCTTAAGAATGGAAGGCTCTTCAAGGCAATGAAATTTTTGGTTCCAGTTGTGCGGTTGAAAATACATACGAAAAGGAAGAAAGAATAAGGCAAAGATCAGAGAATAGCTAACTCGTGTTGACGAAAGAATGCTTCGGTGGCTGTAGCTAATACAAGGAAAGCGAGTAGGAATTACGACACCAAGAGCTCGTTCACCTTCAGACCAAGAACTCAAAGAGCGAGAGCGAGCCACGTAATCCACATACTAATCAATCTTACTGATACTGAATGATAGCAAAACAAATAGATCAATAGAAAGACGAATAGATAGAAAAATGATTCAAACACTAGAGCATAATCCAAAAAAAGAAAAAAGAAATGCCTTGAGCATTGAAGCCGGAAGGAAAGCCATTAAGCAAGCCCCTAACTCCATACTCTATTTCCTGCCTTTGCCCTCTCAAGCAAGATAAATTGAACCAAATGCAATCAATCGTCAGACCGCCGGAAGTCACTCTTTCTCTTTTCCAGGCATACAATCAACACTTCTTTCATTCAAAGGTAGGTGTATAAGCCCTTATATTGATCGATTCGCCTAAACGAGTTTCACAAATTCGTTAAGGACACAACCCTAACTAATATGAAAGGCTATGGATATAGTCTACATCGGCTAGTCATAGGAAGAATAAAAAGACCAGCGTTAGGCCTCTTCAGCTAATAGATGTGTCAAAGACCGTTGCCAGGTTCAAGCTACTGAGGGTTCACTTGAACCTGGCAATTAGACCCAAGTGAGAAATGGAGAAAAGAAAGCAATAAGATAAAAGAGGGGAAAGACCTGAACACCCTCGGCGTTCTGCGCACAAAGGGGGAGCACACTTATAGCGACAGAAGTGAGAGAGCGGGATTGAGAGGACCCCGTGGGGCTCGAGGAAAGAGCTGAGACTCTGCAAAATAAAAAAAATGGAAATGAGATCAAAGGTAACGATATACCTCTCATGTCAAGGGTAATGAATGGCAGAAGAGTAGTCCAGAGAAACCCAGCGCTTCCATTCGGAAGGTTTGGCTTGAGAAGAACATACTGTAACTCCCACTTTTTCAGCCCCTGGCATCTCCAAGCTTTGGGACGAAGCTGGACTAAGACTCTTTTCGTTGGGTTGCCTTTCCGGTAAGAGAGTAAGCGTATGAAGAAGAGTTCATAGGCGGATCGAACTCCAAGCAAAGTTTAAAGCGGTAAGGCATTCAATTAATTAGGCTGTGGTCAATCTTCAGATATGGAATAGGTACCAAACCGGAGTCAGAGTCAGCTGCGGCATTTCATTCAGTCAGCTTGGCTTTTTATCTAGTTTGCCTTTTCCTTGGCGCCCTTCTTTAGTCAATCTCGCATTGGTCCATTCCGGTCTTCAGTCAGTCAAGTCAGTGTGCACCAAGCAAGTAAGCAA
>NW_028197088.1:0-5000 GCF_037176805.1 Vigna unguiculata | reverse complement strand
CTACCCCTTGGATTGGAGATGTTGAAGTTGCGCATGAAGTAGTCTCTATCTCCCGGTCGGAGACAAGGGATGGATGTCGCTAGGCTAGGTCAACTCTATCATTGGTTTCATTATCCCTATAACGATCACTAGAAAAAGATATGTGCTACTACTATCCCGAAGCTAGGTGGTGCTATTATGGCGGGGGAAGGGTCTACTTCTGCTCCATCGGAATGCTTTTGGTGGCAGGTCTTTCTATTACCGATATGGACCTCAGGGTCTCGTACCTAGGTAAACGATCTATATAACTAAGGTAAGTATATCTATGAATCTGCTGCGTCTTTTATCTCTGGTGTTGGATCACCTACTCACTACTGCGCTGCGACAAGGACTGGAACTGCCTCCGCGTTTGGACCCTTTCTTCATTAACATCTCTTTGGTTTATTTACCTCCTCTTTCTTTGTTTTTAATCCTAATCCACAGGAGGTAAAATTCAGACTTTAGACTGCTGTTCAATTATTTCAGTGTCATTCTCGATCTAACAAGAATGGAATCACGCTCTGTAGGATTTGAACCTACGACATCGGGTTTTGGAGACCCGCGTTCTACCGAACTGAACTAAGAGCGCTTTCTTTTCATAAATAATTTTATGTGACCCCAATACATCTTGCATAATCGAATAGATATAATAGCCCTTGGCATAGAAGCTGTGAAAGAATAGGCTGCTGGAGGAAGAACCGCCCCAAAGCGGAACGGGCAAGTCAGCCAGAGCAACTTTGAGGGAAGCCAGCTCCTCATCTGACTTTGTTTGAAGGTCGGTGTCGAGGAATGGCATGGTCTCCGGGAGAAAGAAAGCCAAAGGAGCGAAAAGCACACCATCCTAGGTAAGCAGCATCTTTGAAGCGGCATCTCACTCAATATACGCAATTATAAGATAAGATCTGTCTTTTCCGGCCGATTCCATGCCACTCTACTTTGGACCCTCTTGCAGGAGCTCGGACTGAGTCTAGTTTAGGTCCATCCGAGGGTTTGGACGTCACTTCTTCACTTTTCTGCTTTTTGGATGGGTGCTCTCCCCCGAGTGAAGGCATAAGCCGTAGACAGTCACTAGTTTGATCGCTATGCCATTCTCGGCAACGATGTGGTGATAGCTGATCGACGAGTTGCTTCGGTCTACCTTGTTGAATCATCTACATTGATTGAGGACTCGATGTCAGAATGCATTCTTCGATACCCTGTTGTAGAAGTTTTCATCTAGTTCCTGTAGCTAGTCGTAGATGCATATTATAGCTGCTATCGGATCAGAGGTTCGGGGGATTTTTCACTTGATTATTTAAAAATAGATATTCATTTCATTCCTGTTGGATCTCTTGCTTTCAAGTTCTTTTAGTTTCTATGTAACTCAATCAGGACGTAGATGTAGATACGGATAGGGGTCAACCGGGTAACCAATCCCGGTGGCTGGATGACTCCTTCACCCTTAGATCGCAAGACTAAGGCAAACGAGGCGGAACCTCGGTGGCGTGATAGGCTGGTTCTCACCAGGGTCAGTCCTATCACAAAATTGGAGTTTCTAACCTCACTCTGCTTGGTAAGGCAGAGCCCTATGTTAGTCACATAGGCACCCCCCGGTTTCTTAGTGAAACTCATCAAGGTGAGGGTGGGCTAGCTTATAGCTATTCTATCACTCAGGGATCCAGAATGGAGCAACTGGGGGTGACGCGGAAGCCACCCGGGTGGGGCTGGTAAGATATGATATCAAGCGGTCTAGAATAGAATCGAAAGCTCAAAAGGGAAGTGAAGGATCAGTTCCTCCCATGCAATGTGGCATGGCTCGCTCGTGACTCATTGAGGAAGGGGCACGGTTCGAGATTATGTGAAGGACCCTAATGCTTAACATAAATAAGAGGACAAAGTCTTCCATTGAATGGCTGGTTTACAAACCTGGGCTCAGACGTAAGTCAGTGAGAGGATTGAGCCTCTTGGTGGACTACAAGTTGAAGAGTTCATAATGTTGGGAAAAAACGGATCTGCCATTCCTACTCCCCAGTTATGTCATCCCTTACCTATGATTCCATCCTAGTTTTCGCCGCCCATGGTTCCGAGAGACCCAATTTATACAGAATGAGCACCTCACCCCTTTCTTTCCTTGTAGTTGGAGTTGGGCAAGATTTCACTTGTAAATGGATTGGCTTTAGATGCGGCTCATAACCACTGCTTGTGAACAGCTTGACTCCTGCTTTCCCGGCTACAGTACAGATTGTGCCAAAGACAGCTCGCTCCTGCTCAAAAATCACACAATAAGCCAAGGCAAGGCGGCCAGTTCTAATCTAGCTATTTCAAAACAAATTCTCATCTCAGGAAGACAGATCGAACTATTACAGATAGAACAGATAGATTGGTGTAGGCTCTAAGCCAAGCCGCCTATCTCGTGTGCTATAAAATACACAACGTACTTTCCCGAGCCTTTCTCAAGCTATTATGTCTAGTCCCAGGTACAAAGAGGTGTATATATAGCGTTCTCCTTCCTGCCTCGACCCTTTCGGCTAAGAGGAAATCCGGAGCGACAAAAGCGATTCCGGTCTCCCCACCATTCATTTGAAAGGTATAAGGCACGCCATTCGGTCCTTTCTAAAGTAGTAGTAGTGGTGGCTATCTCCGAAGTCTGGGATCTATTCCAACTTTACTTCATGTAAATAGTTGATAAGATTCGTGAACCCTGTTGAGTCCACGGGAAGATCTTCTTGTTCGGATTGCTAGCTTAGCTGCCCTTTTGGATACTACAATTTTCTTTTCATTTTACAGTTTACATCCAGGCCAAGTCCTTTTCTGCCTGTGGGAAACCAAGCAATGGATTCTCCCTGTGTCAATGTTATGGGTCCAATTCTAACTCTTTCATTGCTCTCTCCAGAAGCTTCACTTGCGACCTTATGCTTCTATCCTAAATAGAGAAAGAGGGAAATAGGTCGTCAAATCAAAAGACGAGGCTGAGCGTTAGCGATGGGCTGGGTAACGAAGGGTGAGTGTCACGATGGTGCGAAGCAGAGAAGGAAAGTCAAGGGCTTTGTGGGCTAAGGGATCTCGATATGCCCCTTTAGATAAGAGTCAGTAGGCCTAGAAGGCTCCTATGCCAAAAGAAAATGCTCTACATGACTAAAGTCAAGGCGAACGGCATTAGTACAGCTGTTAAGAAGACTCTCCGATGTTGACTTTGTAAATTCATAGGCCTTTGTAACCGGTAGGTTACTTTTTACATAGAATTTCTAATGGAACTACCGTCTATTGTATAGGGCTACTATATTCATTTGTACTCGTCTACTAATGCCGGTCGGATTAGCTACATCGGATTGACTACTACCCTAGGATGATAGGACCAGTTGGAACGGCTTCTTCTCTTTCTACCTACACATCTCAGAGCTCATACACCTGCGCATCTCACTAGCGTCCTCTCTGTCCCGTAAGCATTTAGGGTCTTACTCTCTCTTCTCGGTCAGTATATTCCCCTAATCTCTCTATCATTGGCATTGGCATTGGAATAGCCAACAATAATAGGTAATGAACTCCTTGGGATCGAAAGAGAACTTTTGCTTTGGTCTCGAGGAATTGTTGAGCGAGGCTGACTTTAGAGGTGTAAGCACCGCGAGTCTCAATCCAGTCAAATTCCTGTTGGCTCATAACTGAGCGAAAGGCATAATAGATTCTTGCTCTTCTTAGCCTTGCAAATGAGGCGGTTGATAGACCCTTCCTGTCCTAGTGGTATGGTTAACATAAACTTCTGACTCTGAGGCTAGCTCTAGGACAAGCGGAGGTTCTTCTTTCTCCTCTGGGGTTAAGTCCAATACTAATGTGTATCTTTCTGCTTTATTCACTTCCTGAACAGTTTCTGTGCCCATTCTGGATTGAATACCTGTATATCTTGGTAAGATTAGGGTCAACGGTTTGTGCCTGTCTATTCCATCCATCCCTTCGTGGAGTTAGGGCGTGTGATGTGTCCCTTTCCGATGCCCTCGGCCGCATTTCGGAATCAAAGAGTCATGGTGCTTTAGTTGTGGGTTAGCAGGGATAAGTTGGACTGCGCTAGTAGTTAGGGTGGTAAGATGAGCACCGCGATCGAAGGGCTCACTCTATGGAAGTCCTCTCCCACTTGAAAGCTAAATAAGGACACAAAGAATTGTATTCCATTCTTAGCAGAGGTTCCTTCCATCTAATCCCTCGAAGTACTTCGCTCACCTTCGAAGAGTGAAATGATCATTCAAAGCAGACTAACTAAAGGCATAGGGCAAAGGAGCTTAGAAGGGTGAGGGTGGCGGAGGGAATAAGGTATGAAATCACTTAGATAGAAGCATGTTGGATGACGGCCCCTATCGCTAATAAGAGACTGAATGGCAACAATTATGGATTCATAAATTTGGAGAAATAAGGTAATAGAAGGCTAGCTATATGCTTAACACAGCTAGTTCGAGAGCCATCGAAGTATCTAACTGCGCATTATAGCTAATCTGTCTGAGCCATCTCTTTTGAAGGTATGACACCTGCTAGGTTGACCGCGCCTCGAGGGAGACTATGGTAAGGTCGGATAGATCGAGTCTTTTGATACTCTTATTCTTAGGATTGGGCCCCTCAGTAATGAAAGCTATTGAAGAATGCCTCCCACCCGAAAGAGAAGAAGACATCGAGAAAACAGGGTGGCTCTCAAACTGAAACACATGTGGTAGGGTCTCTCTTTGTGAGCATACCAACCCGAGTTGGATCAATGAGGATGGTGTGATCTGACCTCTCAATCGTGGGTTTCCCCGTTCGAGGACTCCCTCGCCTTTGTCTTTCCTTTCGGCAGAGAAGAAGACGGAAAAAACATAAGGGGATCTTTTTTTTAAACTCCAAGGAGGATGGGCATGACAGAGTTGGCAAGAATCATCCCTTCCTTTTTCAAAGACGACGAGCCGCCCACCTTCATTACCTAAGATGAAGAATTCTCACCCATGCTACGAGTCTGCGGTCAAGCGCAATCTGAGATCCCTCGT
>NW_028197087.1:7500-37339 GCF_037176805.1 Vigna unguiculata | reverse complement strand
CTCTAGGTTGGGGAGTAGGTCCTGGGGGGGAAGTTATAGACACTTTTCCATACTTTGTGTCTGGAGTACTTCACTTAATTTCCTCTGCAGTATTGGGCTTTGGCGGTATTTATCATGCACTTCTGGGACCTGAGACTCTTGAAGAATCTTTTCCGTTCTTCGGTTATGTATGGAAAGATAGAAATAAAATGACTACAATTTTGGGTATTCACTTAATCTTGTTAGGTATAGGTGCTTTTCTTCTAGTATTCAAGGCTCTTTATTTTGGAGGTATATATGATACATGGGCTCCGGGGGGGGGAGATGTAAGAAAAATAACCAATTTGACCCTTAGTCCAAGTATTCTATTTGGATATTTATTAAAATCGCCTTTTGGGGGCGAAGGGTGGATTGTTAGTGTGGACGATTTGGAAGATATTATTGGAGGGCATGTATGGTTGGGTTCCATTTGTATACTTGGTGGAATCTGGCATATCTTAACCAAACCCTTTGCATGGGCTCGGCGTGCACTTGTATGGTCTGGAGAAGCTTACTTATCTTATAGTTTAGGTGCTTTATCTGTTTTTGGTTTTATTGCTTGTTGCTTTGTCTGGTTTAATAATACCGCTTATCCTAGTGAGTTTTATGGGCCCACTGGTCCAGAAGCTTCTCAAGCTCAAGCATTTACTTTTCTAGTTAGAGACCAACGTCTTGGGGCTAATGTAGGATCTGCTCAAGGACCTACAGGTTTAGGTAAATATCTAATGCGTTCCCCGACTGGAGAAGTTATTTTTGGCGGAGAAACTATGCGTTTTTGGGATTTGCGTGCTCCTTGGTTAGAACCTCTAAGGGGTCCTAATGGTTTAGACTTGAGTAGACTGAAAAAAGATATACAGCCTTGGCAAGAACGTCGTTCTGCGGAATATATGACTCATGCTCCTTTAGGTTCATTAAATTCCGTGGGTGGCGTAGCTACAGAGATTAATGCAGTCAATTATGTTTCTCCTAGAAGTTGGTTAGCTACTTCTCATTTTGTTCTAGGATTCTTTCTATTTGTAGGCCATTTATGGCACGCGGGAAGAGCTCGCGCAGCTGCCGCAGGATTTGAAAAAGGAATTGATCGCGATTTTGAACCTGTTCTTTCCATGACTCCTCTTAATTGAGACGTGAGATCCAATGAAGTAGAAATCCCTTTTTTTTACTATAAATATTTGGTTGAGTAGAGCGAGTCGTAAAGAAGAATTTATTTTCCTATTTTCTTAGTTTCTATCGAATCTTTTTTTCGGGATGTTGAGGATATATAGCCCAGTCCGAAAAAAAGATTCGATAGAAACTAAGAAAATAAACAAATCTATTCATCGAGAAAAAGGAGAGAGAGAGGATTCGAACCCTCGATAATTCTTTGTTTCAAACTATACCGGTTTTCAAGACCGGGGCTATCAACCACTCAGCCATCTCTCCAAAAGCTAATATATATATTTTTTTATCTTTATTCCACTGAGTAGACCATGAGTATTTGAATTGATACCCTTTTATCGACCCATAGGAAAGATATTCAATGTGAATTTATTGGTTTAGTTTTCTATCGGTATGTATATAGGTACAAAATCCAGCATGCCTTTTTGTGAAGTAAAAAAACTATCCTCGATCCAAGCCTCAAAAGGGTTGATAATAAACAAAATCAATGAATTCATGATAAAACCCTTCTGCGTTTTTCCATTTACAAATTTTTTTTTCAATGAATATTAAGAAAGGCATCCAGGGGTTGAGGGATCAAATGGTAAAGTTCTTTTGTTGGTAAATTGGAGGATTAGAAACATGACTATTGCTTTCCAATTAGCTGTTTTTGCATTAATTGCTATTTCATTTATTTTATTGATTAGTGTACCTGTTGTATTTGCTTCTCCTGAAGGTTGGTCAAATAACAAAAATGTTCTATTTTCCGGTACATCATTATGGATTGGATTAGTGTTTCTAGTGGGTATTCTTAATTCTCTCATTTCTTGAAGTTCTTTTTATTCTAGATTAAAAATGAAATGACCCCTCCCTCAGAATTCTTTCGGATTGTCAGCCATAAAGGGAATAGATCAGTTCCTAAAAAAAAAAAAGAAAACTATAACACATTACATTCTAAGGGGGAGTAAACTTCTTCTATTGGAAAAATCTTATATCTGTATACTTATATGGTGGTACATTGTGAAACTAAAAGAAATAAAATAGAAAAAATGAACTATAAAAATTTGAATTTCATTTGAATATTCTATTCATATTAATATGATATGAATAGAATATTCAAATGAAATACTATAAATCTATTTATACGTCGTCTAGTATTTAATAATATAGAATATCTATCTGTATCTCTATATAGATAAATATAATTTTTTATTAATAGGAACTTACTTTTTTAAGAAAAAAGTAAATCAAAATATTCGATAGAATGATAATTTCAATTCAATTATATAGATATATAGAAAAAAACCATATATAATAATAGAAATGTAATAATAGAAATGGGAATTCTTGATAAAAATGAATAGTAATAGAAAATATTTTATTTGGGAGACAATATCTATTATCTAAATTTCTTTTTCATTATCCCTATATCCCTATATAGAATATCAGGCCCATCTCTGTATAAATAGAATCGCATATCAAGTACAATGAAAACGCGGATATAGTCGAATGGTAAAATTTCTCTTTGCCAAGGAGAAGACGCGGGTTCGATTCCCGCTATCCGCCCTATGTATTTAATAGTCATAGTATGAAAAATGCCATAGAATTTACTGCGTATAATGCCCTTCTTCTTGAAACCTTGTTTTTTTATCAAATTCAAAAAGTTGCGGAGACGGGATTTGAACCCGTAACCTCAAGGTTATGAGCCTTGCGAGCTACCAAGTTGCTCTACTCCGCGATAAAGAAAAGAATTGATAACTAATGAACAAAAACAAAGATGGAATGCGTCCCTTTACCATATCTATATAAATAGAATAAACCATTTATACATAACGGTAAAGGGACCCTCCTATGATCGCTGATAATAAAATGAAAAAAATGAAGATAATTGGAAATCCTTACCAACTGGATCTTGTTGCACCCGGCAAGAAACATGCATGAACCATTTCCCGAAGTATGTGTCCAGATAATCCAAAGTCTCGATAATTAGCTCTCGGTCTTCCGGTCGAAAAACAACGTCGATGAAGACGTATAGGTGCACTATTACGCGGTAGTGATTCTAATTTTCCATGAATTTCCCATTTCTCACTTAACGACGGAACTTTGCTTATTTCTTTTTTTGAGGATCGGCGAATCAAATGATATTTCTGTTCCAATTTTTGTCTCTTCTTTTCCCTCTGAATAACACTTTTCCTTGCCATAATGGTTAATTTGCTATTAGCATCAATGATAGAAGTCGGATCCTAGATGTATAAGTGGCTTCTCTTCCCTATAGAAGGAAATGAGATTCTTGCCAGATATATATAATAAAGAATTCAATTAACCGAATTTGCCCGATGTAGAGGCAATTAAGAAGGCTGCATAAGTAAATATATAACCTACGGAAAAGTGGGCTAGTCCAACCAATCTTGCTTGCACAATGGAAAGAGCCACTGGTTTATCTCTCCATCGAATCAAATTAGCCAAAGGTGTACGTTCATGAGCCCATGCCAAAGTTTCAATCAATTCCTGCCAATATCCGCGCCAAGAAATTAAGAACATAAATCCAGTAGCCCAAACAAGATGTCCAAACAAGAACATCCATGCCCAGACTGATAAACTATTCATACCAAAAGGGTTATATCCATTGATAAGTTGTGAAGAGTTCAACCATAGATAATCTCTTAACCATCCCATCAAATAGGTAGAAGATTCATTAAACTGTGAAATATTACCCTGCCATAGTGTAATGTGTTTCCAATGCCAATAAAAAGTAACCCATCCAATGGTATTTAACATCCAGAAAACTGCCAAATAAAATGCGTCCCAAGCGGAAATATCACAAGTTCCGCCTCGTCCCGGGCCATCACAAGGAAAACTATAACCAAAATCTTTTTTATCAGGCATTAACTTAGAACCACGCGCATCCAAAGCACCTTTTACTAAAATCAAAGTAGTTGTATGTAAACCAAGAGCAATAGCATGATGAACCAAGAAGTCTCCAGGCCCTATTGTTAAGAATAGAGAATTACTATTCTCATTTACAGCGTTTAACCAACCAGGCAACCATATGCTTCGTCCCGCATTGAACGCCGGACTGTTCGTTGAAGATAAAAGTATATCGAACCCATAGGAAGTTTTACCATGAGCAGATTGTATCCATTGGGCAAATATAGGTTCAATCAAAATTTGTTTCTCCGGAGTACCAAAAGCAAGCATGACATCGTTATGGACATAAAGTCCCAGAGTATGGAACCCCAGAAAGAGGCTAGCCCAACTTAAGTGGGATATGATAGCTTCTTTATGGTCTAACATTCTTGCCAAGACATTATCTTGATTCTGCTCTGGATTATAATCTCTAATAAAAAAGATAGCTCCATGAGCAAAAGCCCCTGTCATAATGAAGCCTGCTATATATTGATGATGAGTATATAAGGCAGCTTGAGTAGTAAAGTCTTGCGCTATAAACGCATAAGCAGGTAAAGAGTACATGTGTTGTGCTACCAAGGAAGTAATAACCCCTAAAGAGGCTAGAGCAAGACCTAATTGAAAATGAATTGAATTATTGATTGTATCATAAAGACCCTTATGCCCACGCCCCAATCTACCCCCCGGAGGAGTATGTGCTTCTAAAAGATCTTTAATACTGTGACCAATCCCGAAATTAGTTCTATACATATGGCCAGCAACTAGAAAAATAAACGCAATAGCCAAATGATGGTGTGCAATATCAGTTAACCATAAACTTTGAGTTTGCGGATGAAATCCTCCGAGAAGTGTTAGAATAGCAGTTCCTGCTCCTTGAGGGGTACCAAATATATGATTATTGGAATCTGGGTTTTGAGCATAAAGATTCCACTGACCTGTAAAAAATGGACCTAATCCCTCGGGGTGCGGCAAGATATCTAATAAATTGTTCCATCGAACGGATTCCCCCCTGGACCCCGGAATAGCAACATGAACTAAATGCCCTGTCCAAGCCAAGGAACTTACTCCGAATAGTCCTGACAAATGATGATTGAGGCGGGATTCGGCATTTTTAAACCACGAAACACTCGGTTTCCATTTTGGTTGTAGGTGTAACCAACCTGCTATTAAAGATATAATAGAAAGTATTAATAGAAAAATAGCTCCAGTATAAAGATCCCCATTAGTACGTAAACCGATTGTATACCACCACTGATAAACACCAGAATAGGCTATATTAACAGGACCTAGAGCACCCCCTCGAGTAAAAGCTTCTACAGCTGGTTGACCAAAATGAGGATCCCAAATTGCATGAGCAATAGGTCTTACATGTAAAGGATCCTGTACCCATGTCTCAAAATTACCTTGCCAAGCTACATGAAAGAGATTCCCGGAAGTCCACAGAAAAATGATTGCTAATTGCCCGAAATGAGAAGCAAAAATATTCTGATAAAGACGTTCCTCAGTAATATCATCATGACTTTCGAAGTCATGTGCGGTAGCAATACCAAACCAAATACGACGAGTAGTGGGGTCTTGAGCTAAGCCTTGACTAAAGCTTGGAAATCTTAATGCCATAATGATTTTCAAATCCTCCTAGCTATTATCCTACTGCAATAATTCTTGCTAAGAAGAATGCCCATGTTGTGGCAATTCCACCTAGAAGGTAATGTGTTACTCCTACAGCACGTCCTTGTACAATGCTCAAGGCTCTGGGCTGAGTAGCAGGAGCAACTTTTAATTTATTATGAGCCCAAACAATGGATTCAATAAGTTCTTGCCAATAACCACGCCCGCTGAATAGAAACATTAAACTAAAAGCCCATACAAAATGTGCACCCAAGAAAAAAAGACCATATGCAGATAATGAAGAACCATAAGACTGAATTACCTGGGATGCCTGCGCCCATAAGAAATCACGAAGCCACCCATTAATGGTAATGGAACTCTGCGCAAAATTTCCTCCTGTGATATGAGTTACTATCCCTTGATCACTTATACTACCCCAAACATCTGACTGCATTTTCCAACTGAAATGGAATATAACTACGGAAATTGAATTGTACATCCAAAATAGTCCTAAGAAGACATGATCCCAAGCGGATACTTGGCATGTCCCCCCTCTTCCAGGTCCATCACAAGGGAAACGAAAACCTAGATTTGCTTTATCCGGTATCAATCGTGAACTACGAGCAAATAGAACACCCTTTAAGAGTATCAATACTGTTACATGAATTGTAAATGCATGAATATGATGGACCAAAAAATCCGCAGTTCCTAAAGGAATAGGTAACAAAGCAACTTTACCGCCCACTGCTACTAAATTTTCACCTCCCCAAGTCAAACTGGTACTTGTTGCTGCACCTGGGGCTGTTGTGCCAGGTGCTAAAGCGTGGGTATTTTGTATCCATTGAGCAAAGATCGGCTGTAATTGTATAGCAGTATCTGAAAACATATCTTGAGGGCGCCCTAATGCGCTCATGGTATCATTATGAATATACAAACCAAAACTGTGAAAACCTAAAAAGATACATACCCAGTTAAGATGTGATATGATTGAATCACGATGTCTAAGGACACGATCTAATAGATCGTTGTATCGAATAGTCGGATCATAATCTCTTACCATAAAAATCGCTGCATGCGCAGCAGCACCGACTATGAGAAATCCACCAATCCACATGTGATGTGTAAACAATGACAGTTGTGTACCATAGTCAGTAGCTAGGTATGGATAAGGAGGCATAGAATACATATGGTGAGCTACAACAATGGTCAAAGAGCCTAACATAGCTAGATTAATAGATAATTGAGCATGCCATGACGTTGTTAGAATCTCATATATACCTTTATGACCCTGGCCTGTAAATGGACCTTTATGTGCCTCTAAAATGTCTTTTATATTGTGACCAATACCCCAGTTGGTCCTATACATGTGACCCGCTATCAAGAAAAGAATTGCAATAGCTAAATGATGGTGTATAATATCGGTCAGCCATAAACCTCCAGTTACTGGATCTAATCCTCCACGAAAAGTAAGAAATTCTCCGTATTTTGACCAATTCAAGGTAAAAAATGGGGTTGCTCCCTCGGAAAAACTCGGATAAAGTTGAGCCAAAAGATCCCGATTTAGGATAAATTCATGAGGAAGTGGTATCTCTTTGGGATCTACTGCAGCATTTAGAAATTGGTTAATCGGTAAAGATACATGTATTTGATGTCCTGCCCAAGAAAGAGACCCCAACCCTAGGAGCCCTGTCAAATGGTGATTCAACATAGATTCTACATCTTGGAACCAAGCCAATTTTGGAGCAGCTTTGTGATAATGAAACCAACCAGCAAAAAGCATTAAGGCTGCAAAGACCAATGCACCAATTGCAGTACAATAGAGTTGTAATTCATTAGTTATTCCAGATGCTCTCCAAATCTGAAAAAAACCAGAGGTTATTTGTATTCCTCGGAACCCCCCCCCTACATCACCATTCAATATTTCTTGACCCACTATTGGCCAAACCACCTGAGCACTAGGCCTAATGTGAGTAGGATCACTTAACCATGCCTCATAATTGGAAAAACGAGCACCATGAAAATACATGCCACTCAGCCAAAGAAAGATGATAGAGAGTTGGCCAAAATGCGCACTAAAAACTTTTCGGGAAATCTCCTCTAAATCATTAGTATGGCTATCAAAATCATGAGCGTCAGCATGTAGGTTCCAGATCCAAGTAGTAGTATCTGGTCCCTTAGCTATTGTTCTTGAGAAATGACCAGGTTTTGCCCATTCCTCAAAAGAAGTTTTTATAGGATCCCTATCTACCAAAATTTTAACTTCTGGTTCCGGTGAACGAATAATCATTGAGTCCTCCTCTTTCCAGACAACACATACAAAGAGACCTGCCAACATAAAACAGAATTAGTGAACTTATTAGAGATGTTTCTATTGAGTTTTGTTCTCTCCTATCTCTCATGTATTGGATATCTTAGTAAATTTCATTTCTTTAGTTTTTCACTAGAACAATTATGATCTCGAAGTCAATTCGGGGCAAGTGTTCGAATCTATTATGACATAAGAGTGAGGCGCTCAACGGACCTATTTTAATCTTCTAAGACCTTTTTGGGAACTCTGAATGGAAGTTCAATAATTTTTCGTGCAGCCTAATCAAATGTATTCAGATTTTATTCTAATTCTATTCCTTAGATTTTATTTTTTTTTTTAGATAAAGTATAAGTATGTACTCTATTTCAAATTGAGCAGGCATTAGCATTCATTATTAGGCAATATACCTATATTTTATTTCTTTTTTTGAAGGTCTCTTTTCTTAATTTGATTGAATATTAGTTTAAATAACAGAAAAAAGGAGAAAATTATCTACTGTATCCACATCTCGTTTATTTCTATGAAATACTAGACAAAATCGAACAAAATTAGAAGGGATATATTTAAATTATGTGATTGGTCGTTCCTATAGAAATGATTTTTGAATTTGATAGGGACAAGAAACAAGAATTTATAACAATATATATTTATCTATCTATATCTTTATATAGATAGATAAATATATAAGAAAAAAAAGAAACAGAGTGTTCTTATTCAAAACGCCCTGTGATCTTCAACCAATTCTG
Organism: Vigna unguiculata; assembly: GCF_037176805.1. Taxonomy (NCBI): domain Eukaryota; kingdom Viridiplantae; phylum Streptophyta; class Magnoliopsida; order Fabales; family Fabaceae; genus Vigna; species Vigna unguiculata. Next base: position 28,615 of record NW_028197087.1, on the reverse strand, counting down.
TGCTGCAATATAATTACCGGGGGTGAGAGCTATAGCTTGTTTCCAATATTCAGCGGCTTGATTAAACCAAGACTCCGCAACTTCTGAGTCTCCCTGCCGAATGGCCTGTTCTCCTCGGTCGAAATAGGTGAGTCAATTCCTTTCCTTAGAACCGTACTTGAGAATTTCCTGACTCATACGGCTCAGTAGTCAATTCTTTTTTTGTTCTATTATCTTGAAGTTAACTAAAAGAAAAAAAGAAATTATTAATATGAGTTTCAAACTTTCATTTTTACTAATAAATAAAGAATTTCAAAGAATTTCATCTTTTTTTTTAGTTTTATCTTTTCTCCTACCTTCAGAAAAGGGAATCAAGCATTGGCATTAACGCCCTAATTCTAATTTTCTGAAAGGTAACTATCTCGATTTTATATATCATATACAAAAATATATGATAGATTCATTTCTATAGAATCTTGGTAAAAGTTTTTTCTTTCTTATCTTATAAGTTCTTATAAGTAAAGAGAAAATACTTTCTATCTTTGGGATTTGATACTACACCGCTGCTCAAAATACCAGGGGATCCTTTTTATTACATAAGTGGATTCCTGACTTCTTTATTTATCATGAGATAAGGAAGCAGTTTTTATTATATCGATTGAAAACCGTGTTAATTGATCCTTACGATGCTTCCTTTATCAATTAGATCTTTTATCCATAGAAAAAGAGGGTATCTAGACATATCGATTTCTTCATATTTTTACTTCTATGAAGTTTCTTTGCTACAGCTGATAAAAATCGTTGTTTTGAACGATATATATATGTAGAAAGCCTTTCTTATTTATAATTATTTATATTTCTATATTTCTTATATTAAAATTTGTGGATTTGCTTGTTCTTTTCTTTTTTCTTTCTATAGTGGAGATAGTCGCACGTAATGACAGATCACGGCCATATTATTAAAAGCTTGGGGTAAAAATGGGTTTCGTTCGAGCGCCCGAAAATAATATTCCAAAGCTTTAGTATGTTCTCCGTTACTTGTGTGAATAAGGCCTATGTTATAAAGTATATAACTTCGATCATAGGGATCAATTTCCAGTCGCATAGCCTCATAATAATTCTGTAAAGCTTCTGCATAATTTCCTTCAGATTGAGCTGACATCCGTTACGGTCGTCATTCGGTTCAAAGAATCTCCGCTCCAGAACTGTACGTGAGATTTTCATCTCATACGGCTCCCCCCTTATGTGTGTAATGAGAAAAATCCATCAAATCAAAAAATATTCCAGTATTCTCATTCTCAACTGAACAGAGCTAGTGTTTTTACAATAAATCTCTAGCCAACCTTCCTGTCAAAAATTATTTCTTAACATTAAGTATGTAGGTACTTGATAAAAAAAAATAAGAACTTCAACAATTTCTTTGTCCTCTACGCTGCTTAATTTCCTGGAATTAGTCACCTCAATAATCTTCGATGGTTCTATGGGTATCCAAAATATGAACGAGATGGATATTTATTGTCCCAACCATTCCTGTTAGTCCCAATCTCGATAAGCCATGGATATAGATAGATACAAAGTTTTCGTGTCCTTGATTCCCAAGCGTAGTGCTTCTTTCCCAATGTTGCCTATCAGTACTAGTAATTTGGGGTTGACCTAACCCCATAAGTATAGGTATAACCTTTCGCTTAATACTAGAAACCTAAAATTCAAGCATATAAGGCTTCATTAATCGAGGATACACGACAGAAGGAATTAATCCTTTTATTTACAAATTTCACCTTCAACACGCGTGGGGTTTTTCCATTCCATTTTTTTTTGACCGAAATCGGTCAAAAAAAATGGAATCAAATCACACCATCTCTGTAATAAGTGAATGCCCTTTTTTCTCCTGAAGTTGTCGGAATTATTCGTAATAAGATATTGGCTACAATTGAAAAGGTCTTATCTATAAAATTTTCATTTATCCGAGATCTAGGCATAGGTAGAAATCCATTCTATAATTTAATTAATCATGGTGTGAGAAATCAATCCCACAAATAAAGGAATTGTATAATTATAATACAGTGCGAAATAACGTAAAAATGAACTCATCAATCAAATTTGTTTATCCTAAGACCTTGTAGGAGGTTTTTTTTTAATTTTACTTTGTATTTTTATAGTTTGAATAGGTTTTATGCATTTATGAAAAATAGGATTGATTCACTATTCAACATTCAACCGGTTTCTGGGCATCATTATATAGGAGAGATGGCCGAGTGGTTCAAGGCGTAGCATTGGAACTGCTATGTAGGCTTTTTGTTTACCGGGGGTTCGAATCCCTCTCTTTCCGAATCTTTACCAAATTCATCAATATTACTCATCCCAATGCATACCATTATTTCATATTTCAAATTTGTTTGTTGATATGGACAACTTTATATTCCTCATTTTTCGGTAATACAAAAAATAGTGGATAACGGGTGGGCAAGGAATAAAAATTTTCGCATATCCATGTCTATGATATATGAATAGCAGAAAATCCTTGTAAAAAAAACTCTTGTTATTTTAGTTAAGTTTAAGTTTGACGAGAATAATATTCTACAACCAGTAATTCATTTATTTTCAAACCAACCCATTTATTATCTATTATTTGATTAATTAAACCTTTATATTGGAAAGGGTGAACAGTCAAATGATTTGGCAATTTCTCATGGGGGGCTGAATCAAAATAATTTTGAATAAGAGTTTTAGATTTTTGTTCATCCTTTGCTGTAATAATATCTTGAGGTTTACAACGATAACTTGGTATATCCACTATACGACCATTAACTAAAACATGTCTATGGTTTATAAATTGGCGGGCTTGAGGAATAGTCGCAGCCATACCCAATCGAAAAAGTATGTTATCCAAGCGCATTTCAAGTAGTTGTAATAAAACCTGACCAGTTGATCCTTTAGCTTTTCCGGAGATACGAACGTATTTAAGCAATTGTCGTTCTGTAAGACCATAATGAAAACGCAATTTTTGTTTTTCTTCTAAACGAATACGATATTGAGATTTTTTACTGAAGCGCAATTGATTTCGAAATTCGTTTTTGACTGTTGGCCTTTTACTAGTAAGTCCTGGTAAATATCCTAGACGACGTATTTTTTTGAAACGAGGTCCTCTGTAACGTGACATAAAAACTCCTTTTTTAAAATGAAAAATCTTATAAATCGAAATGAAAACTAAACGAAATGAAAAATATTATAGAATTCTAAATGAAGCGAAATCTACTAAAGTTTTATAGTACAAAGAAGAATTAGATGAATTTTATCAATATCCGAATTTATTGTATATAAAAGAATACAAAAAAGTAGGTTAATTTCTTGATTTCTTCCGCAGAGATCGAACTCTCCCAATTTTTTATTTCTAAAAAAGATATTATCAATTATGTAAAAAACAAATAGAGAAAAGCCGGTTATCGGATTCGAACCGATGACCATCGCATTACAAATGCGATGCTCTAACCTCTGAGCTAAACCGGCTAATGTAAACGAAATATACATATGCAGAAGAATTGAATGGGATCTTAGTTATCAATTTTTAGTTATTTATAACAAAATTCAAATTAATACAAACATCAAAAATAGAGAAAGAAAATATAGAAAATCAAACCCAATTTTTATTATTTCTATTATTTATTTTATCTGATAACATAAAGTGCAAGATAATAATTAATATTATATTAATATAATTTATTTAATATAATTTATTTCGATCTACTATTCTAGATATATATTATTAAATTGATTTCTTTCAAAAAGATTATTTATTAGTACTTAAAGTAAATTTGAATAAATATAAATTTTAGTAAATATTTATTAAGGAATTCCATATTTCTAAGTAAATGTCTAATTCTATATTATATTCAATTAAAAGAATGGTTTTTTTTAGCCACTAGATTCGTTTTAGTTATATAAATTGTATATGAATAAATGGATTGTTTATTTTCTTTTTTTTTTTAAGCAAAAACAAAAAAAAAAAAAGAATCGACCATTCGAGTATTCTAAATTGTATGAAAAAAGAAGATAAGTAGGTACATAGAAGATAAGTAGATATGTGGTCTATATCTGTGTATATTGAATTGTTAATATATAGATATTAGAATTAGTTCTGATTCAAACAAATAAAGGTATCCAATATAGATGAAATAAAATCTATAAAATTGGAGAAAGGGGTTTTTAATATTTAATAAAATAATATGTATTTAATGAATTCAAAAGTTCCCGCATAATTCTCATAATAGAAATGAAAAAAAAAGCATTCTATTATAATCAGATTCAAATAAAAAAAAAGATGGGGATATGGCGAAATTGGTAGACGCTACGGACTTAATTGGATTGAGTTTTGGTATGGAAACTTACCAAGTAATAATTTTCAAATTCAGAGAAACCCTGGAATTCACAATGGGCAATCCTGAGCCAAATCCTGTTTTCTGAAAACAAATAAAAATTCAGAAAGTGATAATAAAAAAGGGATAGGTGCAGAGACTCTATGGAAGCTGTTCTAACAAACGAAATTGACGACTTTTTTTATTGCATTAGTAAAAGAATCCTTTCACCAAAATTACAGGAATGGATCAAAGATAAACATTTAGAAACATATATATATACTGAAATACTCTTTCAATTTGTTACTTTTTATTTTATTATTGAAGATCTATTTGTGATAAAAATATTCACAAATGAAAAATGTGAATCAAATCAATTCGAAGTTGAAGAAAAGATGGAATATTTATTGATGAAATTATTCACTTCATCATAATCGGCTAAAACCCTTGAAGAACTGATAAATCAGATGAGAATAAAGATAGAGTCCTATTCTACATGTCAATACCGACAACAATGAAATTGAAAGTAAGAGGAAAATCCGTCGACTTAAGAAATCATGAGGGTTCAAGTCCCTCTATCCCCAAAAATACTTTTTCATTTTCTAATTTTTTTCCTATATCCTCTCTATCTTGAAGTCCTTATTTATGTGTTTTATTCGATTTATTATTTCCCAACGAAATTGGAATTTTTATTTTCATCAATTTCCTATCTATCATAATTTTCTTATCTATCATAATGACAAGGGACGAGTTTTGGAATAGATATAAATATATATGTGAAACACATAGAATTTTTTTTAATCAGAAATGTATAAATTAATATCTTATTTTTTAGCAAGGAATTTTCATATGCGTAATTAACGATTAACAATAAAAAATAATTATTACTGCGGAAACTCACTTACAAACTTTTTTTTTACTTAGTTGATATAGATTCATTAACATAGATTTTAAAAATCTTTTAAAATCAAAGTATTAAGCTTCAAGAATGGTCGGGATAGCTCAGTTGGTAGAGCAGAGGACTGAAAATCCTCGTGTCACCAGTTCAAATCTGGTTCCTGACACAAGATTCATTTGTATGAGTATCTATCCCCCATATTCATTTTAATGAATATGGGGGATAGATACTCATACAAATTTGTGTTCTTCTAGATTCTGATACATAACATATTTCTTTGATCTATTTAGGTATCTGTAGATATACTTTTCCTAGATGATTAAAGAATAGATGCAATTTTTTATTAGGTATATTCGCTTATCTATAGTATCTATATATATATAGATATAGATATATAGATAATGAATTCTTTATCTATTTTTTTCCTTTTTTTTCTGCGATACAAAAAAAGGTTTCTATTTCCATAATATTCGAGTGGTTTAATTAGTTGGTTAAAAGACCTAAAAGTCGAAGTTCTGGGGTGGAGTGAGAATATTAAGAATTCATCTGAGAAGGATTACCAAAATAGAATCGAGCCCTTTTCTTTGTGTTTTTTTTTTCGTGGCCGTATAATTGATGGTGATGTGCACGTTATATAGTTTATTATAAAGATAAAGAATTAGTTTATTATAAAGATAAAGAATTTTTGCAGTTCATCCTATTTCTTTTATTGGCTTGGCTGATAAGAACTCAGTATTGTTTTTGTTTTAGAATCTTAAGAAACTCCTATCCATCCTATTTTAAACCCTATAATTATTCATTCTATTATTTCTGAATTTTGTGATTTCTCACATAATAATATCTGAATGCAACTTCCATTACTCTGCCTGATTTAATGTCAATCAATTATTTTGTCTGATCTATAACAGAATGTACTTATATTCTTTGACTGGGGTTGCAGAAGTTTGGATTAGTTTATTATTTTTATCATTTAGTGAGCATCTTGTATTTCATAAAAATTTGGAGCAATATAATCTTTACGCAAAGGCCATCCTATCCAATTTTCGGGCATTAAAATACGTCTTAGACGCGGATGACTATCATAAGAGATTCCCAACATATCATAAGATTCCTTTTCTTGAAAATCCGCACTTTTCCAAACCCAAAAAATCGAAGGAATTCTGGGATTTTTTCTTGATACAAATATTTTTATGCATACCTCTTCGGGTTGATTTATACCATACTCTATTCTTGTAAAATGATATACACTAGCTAAGAGTCCTCCGGGTGCTACATCATAGGCACATTGAGAACGTAGATAATTGTAACCATATACATATAAAATGACAGCAATGGAATGCCAATCCTCGGGCTTTATTTGTAAAGTCTCTATTCCTAGGTAATCGAAACCCAAGGATCTATGAATTAGTCCATGTTTGACTAGCCAAGAAGACAAACGACCTTGCATTTTTTGCTTCTCCTAAATTTTTTTTATGAGTTTGGTATTAGTATTTTCTATTACGATGAAATTTTTAAAATACGATGAAATTTTTAAAAAAGGAATTGCTTTTTATTATTGTACTTTAAAAAAATGTGTCAGACGATATCTCTGAAGTAGATGGCGGTTGATAGAAAAATTCTTGACCATAATTGTCAGTATAAGTACTGTATCCAACATGAAACTTATGGTTGGTAGTAAAACATCTATTCTCTCGTTGAAAACTCATTGGATCTTCATATATTTCTCGAGATATTTTCTTACGAAGTTTTGTTATAGCATCTATAATGGCCTCCGGTTTAGGTGGACAGCCCGGCAAATATACATCTACAGGAATTAGCTTATCTACGCCTCGAACAGTACTATAAGAATCGGTACTAAACATCCCCCCCGTAATTGTACAGGCTCCCATAGCAATAACATATTTAGGTTCGGGCATTTGTTCATATAATCGAACTAAAGAAGGGGCCATTTTCATAGTTACAGTGCCCGCTGTTAAAATTAGGTCCGCCTGCCTAGGACTCGATCGTGGTACTAGTCCATAACGATCAAAATCGAATCGTGATCCTATTAATGAAGCAAATTCAATGAAGCAACAACTCGTACCATAAAGAAGCGGCCATAAACTGGATAATCTTGACCAATTTGAAAAATCATTTAATGTCGTTGAAATAACTGAATTTTGGGTTGTTTGATCAAGTAAGGGAAACTCAATGGAATTCATAATTGTCTCAATATTTTTTTTTCTAATTGTCTAAATAGTCAAGAATTAAGACCATTCTAATGCCCCCTTTCGCCATGCATAAACTGAACCAACAATTAGGATAAGCACGAATAAGAAAGCTTCTAAAAATACGGATACCCCTAATACATCGAAACTCATTGCCCATGGATAAAGAAAAACCGTTTCAACATCAAAAACAACAAAAATGAGAGCAAACATATAATAACGGATTCGAAATTGTAACCAAGCATCGCCTATTGGTTCTATTCCGGATTCATAACTAGAAAGTTTTTCCGGTCCCTTGCTAATGGGGGCTAAAATTCCAGAAATTAGAAATGCCAAAATAGGAATCAAACTTGATATTATTAGAAATGCCCAAAAAATATCATATTCGTAAAGAAGAAACATAAAAGTACTCCTCTGAATGTAGAAAATATACCAAATTCATTTTCATTTTTAGTCTAAAGTCTCCATTTTTTTAGACTAGCTGAATATACTAATATTAATATTATTCTATCGAATATGAATATGTTCGAATAGAAAGTTACAAATTGTTTTTTTTTTAGTAATAGTCTTAGTAATGAGATCTATTCGATCCAAAATAGTATTAATATTATTAGTATCTGTAGGAATATTAGGGCTATACGGACTCGAACCGTAGACCTTCTCGGTAAAACAGATCAAACTAATTATTATCTAAATGATTTAAATTGTTTTCAAAACCCAACATGCATTTTTTTTTGCATTGAGCTTTTTCATTAACTGATAAAAATATTAGTTAGTCCACCATCTTTTTTTTTTTTTACAGTAAAGAATAAAGAGATGATTCCCTATGCTCTTCTTTTTTATTTGTATAACAATCAAAGAGCACTACCAAAGTGTTTCAAAGAAGGATTATCTTGACGTAGGTCTGCTTCTGGCCTAGATCAACTTAAGTTAAATGGACTCTTTATCCACCTACTAAAATTAAAATAGAAGATAAGAAATGACACTTCATACACCTTAAAGTTCATAAAATAGGAAGAAAAGATAATCTTTTTTAGGTCCCTATACCCTTTATGTTTAGCATTGACGAGAAATGGGTATTCACCTTATCAATATCTCAAATCAATTATGGATTCGATTTTATGGCTAAACCCTTTGTCAGGCTAGTGTTCTCTTGTTTTGTTCCTTAAAATGGAGTAAGACACCGATTTCTTACTATAAGATAAACTTTTTTAATTACAAGATGAACTCCTCTGAAAAAAAGCATTGGCGCTCGTGTAAACGAGGTGCTCTACCTAACTGAGCTACAGCCCTTGTGTTTTTGATACATATTTTATCATAGTATGAAGATAATTGCTTGTCAAGATGAATATTACATGATCGAATCCCTTGAACGGGGGTTGGTATTGCTTATCAGTAATTTTACATTTATAATCAATTAATCTGATAGATGGGTACTCTTCTTTTTTTTTTTTTGAGGAGGAGTCCTAAATTACCTACTTAACTCAGTGGTTAGAGTATTGCTTTCATACGGCGGGAGTCATTGGTTCAAATCCAATAGTAGGTAAGGTATAGTTATAACTTATTAGATACCTTTGACTGTGGTATCTAATAAGCTTTTCTACTTACTTTTTTCTTCTGACTGTTTCTTTTTTCTTTTTATTGTTTTCGGATATTGGGACGCATCAATTTCAACTTGTTATGAAATAACATTGATAGCCTCTACTCGTGTTCTAGCTCGTCTAAGAGCTAGATTTGCCTCAATTGTTTGTCTCTTGCCTTCAGCCTTATTCAAATTAGTTTCTGCTATTTCAAGAGTTTGCTGTGCTTCTTGTGGATCAATGTCACTACCCTTTTCCGCATCATTTACTAAAACAGTTATCTCATTATTATTTATTCTAGCAAACCCCCCCATCAGAGCCATTGTTAACCATTGGTCTTTAAGACGTATTCTCAAAATACCTATATCGACAGCTGAGGCAATAGGCGCATGATTAGGTAATACTCCAATTTGTCCGCTATTAGTAGGTAAAATGATTTCCTTCACTTCTGAATCCCAAACAATTCGATTGGGGGTCAATACACAAAGATTTAAAGTCATTTCTTCAAATTGCTCTCCGTTTCTAAGTTCGTAGCCTTCGCAGTAGCTTCATCGATATTACCTACCAAATAAAAGGCTTGTTCAGGAAGACCGTCTAATTCTCCAGAAAGAATCAAATTAAACCCTCTAATTGTTTCTACTAGACCAACATATTTTCCAGCCGAACCGGTAAAAACTTCTGCTACGAAAAAAGGTTGTGATAAGAAACGCTCAATTTTTCGTGCTCTTGCTACGGTTAAGCGATCTTCTTCGGATAATTCGTCCAAGCCAAGGATAGCTATAATGTCTTGAAGTTCTTTGTAACGTTGTAAAGTTTGTTTAACTCGTTGCGCAGTCTCATAATGTTCTTCACCAACGATTCGAGGTTGGAGCATAGTTGAGGTTGAATCTAAAGGATCTACTGCTGGATAGATACCTTTGGCGGCTAATCCTCTTGATAGTACAGTAGTAGCATCTAAATGTGCAAATGTCGTAGCAGGAGCAGGGTCAGTTAAATCGTCGGCAGGTACATAAACTGCTTGAATAGAAGTTATGGACCCTTCTTTGGTAGAAGTGATTCTTTCTTGTAAAGAACCCATTTCAGTACTAAGAGTGGGTTGATAACCCACAGCAGAGGGCATTCGACCCAATAAGGCAGATACTTCAGATCCTGCTTGAACGAAGCGGAAGATATTGTCGATAAATAGAAGTACATCTTGCTCATTGACATCTCGAAAATATTCCGCCATAGTTAGGGCAGTTAAACCAACTCTCATACGAGCTCCGGGTGGTTCATTCATTTGACCATATACTAAAGCTACTTTGGATTCTGCAATATTTTGTTCATTAATTACTCCAGATTCTTTCATTTCCATATAAAGATCATTTCCCTCGCGAGTACGCTCACCTACTCCGCCAAATACAGATACACCTCCATGAGCTTTGGCAATGTTATTGATCAATTCCATAATAAGTACTGTTTTACCCACTCCAGCTCCACCGAAAAGTCCTATTTTTCCTCCACGACGATAAGGAGCTAAAAGATCTACTACTTTTATTCCTGTTTCAAAAATAGATAATTTTGTATCTAATTGTATAAAGGTAGGCGCAGATCTATGAATGGGAGATGTTGTACGAGTATCTACAGGACCTAAATTATCAATCGGCTCTCCAAGCACGTTGAAAATTCGTCCTAGAGTTGCTCCGCCTACTGGAACACTTAGGGGAGTTCCTGTGTCAATAACTTGCATTCCTCTCATTAGACCATCTGTAGCACTCATAGCTACAGCCCTAACTCGATTATTTCCTAATAATTGTTGTACTTCACAAGTCACATTAATTTGTTGACCAACAGTATCTCGACCCTTAACTACCAGAGCATTGTAAATATTAGGCATCTTCCCCGGGGGAAAGGCTACATCTAGTACCGGACCAATTATTTGGTCAATATGTCCCAGATTTTTTTTTTCAATCGAAGAAACTTCAGGACCGGAAGTAGGAGGATTTATTCGCATATCAAAAGCCAATTTTTTTTTCCGAAAAAGTTTTTAAATCAAAAAGAAATGTTCGATAAGAAAGCAAGTTGATCGGTTAATTCAAAAAGAAATAAGAAATGGGAGTTAGTACTCCATTTTTTTGGTACTATTCCATCAATCCTCTTTAACTGTTTACTTACTTATTCAAATTCAATTATTGAATTCTTAAGCTTACTGCAGTTATTTTGAAAATTTCAATTGGATAAAATCTTTCGAAAGTCTTTTCTTTTTTTCTATCATTCTAGAAAATATCATCTATATTCTGTATGGAATTCGAACCTGTACCTTAATTTAGAATTCATTTTTTTTATCATTGGCTTTCGTATTTCCTCAGTAGACAATTTTTTAGACTTACCCTCTGTTTCCCTATTTTTTGACCTCTTTTTTTATTTTCCGGGGAGAAAGCTGCCTATTTTTACATCTAGGATTTACATAGACAACATATATCACTGTCAAGATTAAGAATAAATTATTATTATTATTTAGATTAGATCTTTCGATTTCAAAATTAAAAAATAAGATCAAATTGAAAAAAAAAAAAGATTGGGTTGCGCCATACATAGAAAAGAGTATACAATAATGATGTATTTGACAAATCAAATACCATCGTTTAATTTAATAATAACATAACGAACCTTTGGGATTAATTGATAATAGTAGTTGATTTTTGTAAAAGATTTCATTAACTCCTAAGTCATATCGAGTAGACCTTATTGTTTCAAGAATTCTTAATTCAAGAGTTGTAGGGAGGGATTTATGTCACCACAAACAGAGACTAAAGCAAGTGTTGGGTTCAAAGCTGGTGTTAAAGATTATAAATTGAATTATTATACTCCTGAGTATGAAACCAAAGATACTGATATCTTGGCAGCATTTCGAGTAACTCCTCAACCTGGAGTTCCACCTGAAGAAGCAGGTGCTGCGGTAGCCGCCGAATCTTCTACTGGTACATGGACAACTGTGTGGACCGATGGGCTTACCAGTCTTGATCGTTACAAAGGACGATGCTATCACATCGAACCTGTTGCTGGGGAAGAAAATCAATATATTGCTTACGTAGCTTATCCTTTAGACCTTTTTGAAGAAGGTTCTGTTACTAACATGTTTACTTCTATTGTCGGTAATGTATTTGGGTTCAAGGCACTGCGTGCTCTACGTCTGGAGGATTTGCGAATCCCAACCGCTTATATTAAAACTTTCCAAGGTCCGCCTCACGGCATCCAAGTTGAGAGAGATAAATTGAACAAGTATGGTCGTCCCCTATTAGGATGTACTATTAAACCTAAATTGGGGTTATCCGCTAAGAATTATGGTAGAGCTGTTTATGAATGTCTTCGTGGGGGACTTGATTTTACCAAAGATGATGAAAATGTGAATTCCCAACCATTTATGCGTTGGAGAGACCGTTTCTTATTTTGTGCTGAAGCGATTTTTAAATCACAGGCTGAAACAGGTGAAATCAAAGGGCATTACTTGAATGCAACTGCGGGTACATGCGAAGAAATGATGAAAAGAGCTGTATTTGCCAGAGAATTAGGCGTTCCTATCGTAATGCATGATTATTTAACAGGGGGATTCACTGCAAATACTAGCTTGGCTCATTATTGCCGAGATAATGGTCTACTTCTTCATATACATCGTGCAATGCATGCAGTTATCGACAGACAAAAGAATCATGGTATGCACTTTCGTGTATTAGCTAAAGCATTACGTTTGTCTGGTGGAGATCATGTTCACTCCGGTACCGTAGTAGGTAAACTTGAAGGGGAAAGAGATATCACTTTAGGTTTTGTTGACTTACTGCGTGATGATTTTGTTGAAAAAGATCGAAGTCGTGGTATTTATTTCACTCAGGATTGGGTTTCTCTACCAGGTGTTCTGCCTGTTGCTTCGGGAGGTATTCACGTTTGGCATATGCCTGCTCTGACCGAAATCTTTGGAGATGATTCCGTACTTCAATTTGGCGGAGGAACTTTAGGACACCCTTGGGGAAATGCACCAGGTGCTGTAGCTAATCGAGTAGCTCTTGAAGCCTGTGTGAAGGCTCGAAATGAAGGACGTGATCTTGCTCGTGAAGGTAATGAAATTATCCGTGAGGCTAGCAAATGGAGTCCTGAATTAGCTGCTGCTTGCGAAGTATGGAAGGAGATCAAATTTGAATTCGAAGCAATGGATACTATTTGAATTCGAAGCAATGGATACTTTGGATTAATTGCAATTAAACTCGGCACAATCTTTTCCTAAAAGAAGGATTGAGCCGAATACAAAGATACTTAATTATTAAACAGATTTCTATCTTTCGTATTGGAATAGAAGCATAGTAAGTAGACGATATTTTACGAAAAAAGTGATTACAATTTATAAGGGAAACTGGCTATTGCCTTTTTCGATGTGAATTTCACATAATAGGGAAGTTGTTCCATTTCTATATGAAATTTGTATTTTCCTATTGATTTCTATATTTCTATAATTTTATACGTTTTTTTAGTTTAGAATATCATTTTAGAATAAAAAAAGATATATATATATTTAAATAATTTTTCTTATAAGTAATTCTAACATAATACTAATAATCGAATTAATAAGATTGAAAATCTTATTAATTCGATTGTATTTATTCGATTGTATTTTTTTTTCAATACTAATATTGACAACACTGTATCAAATAAATATAATCCGATCGTGAATAAATTGATCACCTTACTTACGTTAAATAGGCGTTATTACTTCATCAAATGGTAGGTTCATTGGTTTTCTTTCTGCGAGACAAACAAGAAAAACTTTGTTAATGAATAAGTAAGTGAATTGAAAGGTAAACACGAATATATATACGAAAATATTAGATCTATATATACCAATATATATATAGTCTTATATATATAATAATAATGGATAACTCTAACATAGTATTTCAAGAACATAGTATTTAAATAGGTGGTATATCTTTTTTTAGTTTTTTAGACAATTCAATTTTGTAATTTTATTTTTTTGATTGCGATTGGGTATAAATATCCACCTTATTTTTTAAATTGTAATGGGGTTGCTAACTCAATGGTAGAGTACTCGGCTTTTAAGAGCGACTCTATTTTTTACGCATTTCTATGAAGCAATGGGTTCGTCGATACTATCGGTAGAGCTTGTAAAACCACGACTGATCCAGAAAGGAATGACTGGAAAAAGTAGCATGTCGTATCAATGAAGAATTCTAAAAATATTTCATTCTTTTAGGATCCAGCTCAAATTTTTGTTTGAATTTTTGGCTCGTAACAAAAAAAATTCCGTTGGGTTTGATTAATAAAGGGATAGAACTTGGTGGTTCTAATTCTAATAGGGAAACAAAAAGCATCGAGCTTTCATTTATTTTTTATTTGGATCATTACCCCATCTAATTGTACGTTAAAAATAGGTTAGTGCTTGATGTGGGAAAAGCTTTTCTGGTGAATGGTTTATTTTTGTTATGAGTCCTAACTATATAGCTATTTTCCATTATCTTTTGGTATTTTGGGGTAGCGATAAATGTGTAAAAGAAAGAGTATATTGATAAAGATATTTTTTCCAAAATCAAAAGAGCGATTAGGTAAAAAAAAAATAAAGGATTCTTAATTAGCTCGTTATCCTAGAACAAAAATTAGGCAAAAAATCGATTAGAGAGAGTCCGTTAATGGGTTTTACTTCTCTAGGTATATATTTATACCTATAATTTTCTGTTTTGACCATATCGCACTATGTATCATTTGATAATCCAATGAATCTCTGATTCTTTGTTTGACCAAATAGACTTTTTTTTTTTTAATGGAGCAATATCAAGCATATTTAGAACTCCGTAGATCTCGATACCAGGACATCCTATACCCACTTTTTTTTCGGGAATCTATTTATGGACTAGCTTATGCTCATGAGTCCTTTTTTATAGAAAATGTCGATTATAACAATAAATTTAGTTTACTAATTGTAAAACGTTTAAGTACTCGAATGTATCAACAGACTCATTTCATTCTTTTTGTTAATGATTCTAAAAAAAATACTTTTGTGGGTTATAATTATCATTTTTTTTCTCAAATAATATTAGAAGGTTTTGGTATCGTCGTGGAGATTCTATTTTCTCTACAATTATTTAGCTCTTCCTTAAGGGGATTAGAAATCGTAAAATCTTATAAAAATTTTCAATCAATTCATTCGATCTTTCCCTTTTTCGAAGATCAACTGATATATTTAAATCATAAGTCAGATATACGAATACCCTATCCTATCCATCTGGAAATCTTGGTTCAAATCCTGCGATATTCGATAAAAGATGTCTCTTTCTTTCATTTAATAAGGTTGTTTTTTTATTACTATTATAATTGGAATAGTCTTTTTCCTCCAAAAAAATGGATTTTTACTTTTTTTTCAAAAAGGAATCGAAGAATTTTCTTGTTCCTATATAATTTATATGTATGGGAATATGAATCTATCTTTCTTTTTCTACGTAACAAATCCTCTCAGTTACAGTTAAAACATTTTCGCGTTTTTTTTGAGCGAATTTTTTTCTATGAAAAAATAAAACATCTTGTAGAAGTATCTACTAAGAATTGTTCATATACTTTCTTCTTCTTTAAGGATACTTTCATCCATTATGTTAGATATCAAGGAAAATCAATTCTGGTTTTAAAGAATACTCCTTTTTTGATAAATAAATGGAAATACTATTTTATATATTTATGGCAATGTCATTTTGATATTTGGGCTGGACTAGAAACGATCTATATAAACGAATTATCTCAGTATTCATTTCACTTTTTAGGCTATTTTTTAAGTATTCCACTAAATCTTTCAGTAGTACGAAGTCAAATGTTGCAAAATTCATTTCTTATTAAAATTGTTATAAAAAAACTTGATACAATAGTTCCCATTATTCCTCTAATGAGATCATTGGCTAAAACAAAATTTTGTAATGTAATGGGTCATCCTATTAGTAAGCCGGTTTGGGCCAATTTATCTGATTTTGATATTATTGACCGGTTTTTGCGCATATGCAGAAATTTTTCTCATTATTACAATGGATCTGCAAAAAAAAAGAGTTTCTATCAAATAAAATATATACTTCGGTTTTCTTGTATAAAAACTTTGGCTCGTAAGCATAAAAGTACTGTGCGCATTTATTTGAAAAAATTAAGTTCAGAAAAATTATTGCAAGAATTTTTTACAGAAGAAGATCTTTTTTCTTTGATTTTTCCAAGAACTTCTTTTACTTTGCGTAGGTTTTATAGAGGTCGTATTTGGTATTTGGATATTCTTTTAAGAAACGATTTCGTCAATTATTTATAATTGAAAATAGGTTATGTTATTTTTTAAATCGGTGTAAATTGATAAAACGAACTTCCTTCTTTTTATTCAATGAGGATAAAAAAATCATTTTTTTTAGTCTTCTATATCTATATATAGGATTTTGAAATGCTCATGTAGTCAGAGTCAAGATTCGGGGTTAATGAATTAAATATTATATTTCACTTTCTTAGAGTCTTTTGCTAGGCAAGTAATTAAGGTTTAGATGTATACATAGGGAAAGCCGTGTGCAATGAAAACTGCAAACACGGCTTGGGGAGGGATTTTTTCTTGTTTTATTCTATTGTTGAATTTTATTCAAGAATAAATTATCTACTTCATCCGACTAGTTCCGGGTTCAAGTCCCGGGCAACTCATTTTTGTAGATCGATGTTGTATTATATCTATATTTCTATTCTCTATTTCTATAAATAGAATGATATATAGAAAATAAACTTTTTTTATGAATCAATGAAATGGGATAAACAAGGTAAATTCGGATAAACCGAAATGAATAAGAACATACTAATGAATAAGAACATACTATGGATATTAGTATTGGTTGACACTGGTATATAAGTCATGTTATACTGTTGAATAACAAGTCCTCAAATTCTCGCATTATAGAGAATTTTTGTGCTTGGGAGTCCCTAATGATTAAATGAACCAAGATTTTACCATGACTGCAATTTTAGAGAGACGCGAGAGCGAAAGCCTATGGGGTCGCTTCTGTAATTGGATAACCAGCACCGAAAATCGTCTTTACATTGGATGGTTTGGTGTTTTGATGATTCCTACTTTATTGACTGCAACTTCTGTATTTATTATCGCTTTTATCGCTGCCCCTCCAGTAGATATTGATGGTATTCGTGAGCCTGTTTCTGGATCTCTACTTTATGGAAACAATATCATTTCTGGTGCGATTATTCCTACTTCTGCGGCTATAGGTTTGCATTTTTATCCGATCTGGGAAGCAGCTTCTGTTGATGAGTGGTTATACAACGGCGGTCCTTATGAACTAATTGTTCTACACTTCTTACTTGGTGTAGCTTGCTACATGGGTCGTGAGTGGGAACTTAGTTTTCGTCTGGGTATGCGTCCTTGGATTGCTGTTGCATATTCAGCTCCTGTTGCAGCCGCTACTGCTGTTTTCTTGATCTATCCTATTGGTCAAGGAAGCTTTTCGGATGGTATGCCTCTAGGAATTTCAGGTACTTTCAATTTTATGATTGTATTTCAGGCTGAGCATAATATTCTTATGCATCCATTTCACATGTTAGGTGTAGCTGGTGTATTCGGCGGCTCCCTATTCAGTGCTATGCATGGTTCCTTGGTAACTTCTAGTTTGATCAGGGAAACCACAGAAAATGAATCCGCTAATGAAGGTTACAGATTTGGTCAAGAGGAAGAAACTTATAATATTGTAGCTGCTCATGGTTATTTTGGCCGATTAATCTTCCAATATGCAAGTTTCAACAATTCTCGTTCTTTACATTTCTTCCTAGCTGCTTGGCCTGTAGTAGGTATTTGGTTTACCGCTTTAGGTATCAGCACTATGGCTTTCAACTTAAATGGTTTTAATTTCAACCAATCCGTAGTTGATAGTCAAGGTCGTGTAATAAATACCTGGGCTGATATTATTAACCGAGCTAACCTTGGTATGGAAGTAATGCATGAACGTAATGCTCATAATTTCCCTCTAGATCTAGCTGCGATGGAAGCTCCATCTGTTAATGGATAAAATTTTGATCTTAATTTAAAGTAGACGAGTTTTTGTTTAAAAATAAAGGAGCAATATCAACTTTGTTAATATTGCTCCTTTATATTGGATATTGGATTAGTAATCTTTTTTTTAGATTTCTATAGATTTATACATACGTTTTTGATTGATTTAATGATTCCTTATCTTTTTTTTTTTCCTTTGTTAGAAAAAAAAGGATAATGAAAAGGTAGAATTTGAGATATAGATCATTTTTACTATAAGGGCGGATGTAGCCAAGTGGATCAAGGCAGTGGATTGTGAATCCACCATGCGCGGGTTCAATTCCCGTCGTTCGCCCATATCTATATATAGATAGATATAGATATTGTTTAGGTTTTCAAGTATAAATCTGAAATAAAGAAAAATGGCTACTTCTAAAACTTATAAGTACGAATTCTTCAAAATAATAATTATTACAAAAGATATATTTTTGAGATAAAATAGATACATTTATCTATTTCACAAAAAAAGAATATATCCATATCGTGGTTTCCTCTTATAATACCTCAGGTGCTAATGAAACTATTTTAGTGAAATTTAACTGTCTCAATTCCCGGGCGATTGCGCAAAAGATTCGAGTTCCTTTTGGATTTCCTTCTTGATCAATTATAACTGCAGCATTATCATCATACTGAATTATTATACCGTTGCTACGTTTTAGTTGTTTACAAGTACGTACAATTACAGCTCTGATCACTTCAGATTTTTCTAAGTTCGTATTTGGTACTGCTTGTTTGATTACAGCAACAACAATGTCGCCAATATAAGCATATCGTCGATTACTAGCTCCTAGGATTCGAATACACATCAGTTCACGTGCTCCGCTGTTATCCGCTACATTCAAATGAGTTTGAGGTTGAATCATATCATTTTTTTATTATTTCAATCTAAAAAAGGAAGTAAAAATATTTTGTGTTCAAAAAAAAAGGAACCTATTATTGCCTTTTTTCTTTTCATTCTAAAGACCTATTTTCTTTGGTTCTCTTTTATTATCCTGAAATAATGAATTGAGTTCGTATCGGCATTTTGGATGATGCTATTGAAATAGCCTTTCTTGCTATATTTTCTGGTACTCCACCCATTTCATAAAGTATTTTCCCAGGTTTAACAACAGCTACCCAATATTCGGGAAATCCTTTTCCTGAACCCATACGTGTTTCAGTAGGTCTTACTGTAACCGGTTTGTCTGGAAAAATACGTACCCATATTTGTCCACCTCGGCGAACATTTCTTGACATTGCCCGCCGTCCCGCTTCTATTTGTCTAGATGTTATCCAAGCTGGCTCAAGTGCCTGAAGAGCATATCTTCCGAAGCAAATATTATTACCTCGATAGGATATTCCCTTCATTCTTCCTCTATGTTGTTTACGAAATCTGGTTCTTTGGGGGTTATAATTGATGGTTGTTTTTCAATTCCATCTTTATTACAGAACCGTACATGAGATTTTCACCTCATACGGCTCCTCGCGAATGAAGTAATTCAAATATCTATATCTATATGGATATAGATTCTATCTAATCGATAAAATAATAGAAATAGTCATATGTTTAGTAAATAACGAAATCTCGGTATTTTTTGAGATTTCATACAATCTTCGAAATTTTTAGATCTTGTTTTCAATATCGATTCTTAGAATTGGCAAAAATATAAAAAAATTCAATAAAAGAAAAATTCTCGCGGGCGAATATTTACTCTTTTATTCTCAAATTCAGATGTAATGAAATTCAGATGTTAATGTAGGGTACAACTCCTAAAAAATGGATTGTTTTTAGGTTTCTTCCGCCATCCCACCTAAGAAATCATTAAGATTTGTTTTCTTTAAGATTTTTTTAATAAAATCTTAAGTCTTAAGTATTTGCAGGTTTCGTCGTTCCCATCGCCTCTCGATTAATGGTTAGGTTTTAATTCGACAATGGAGCCTTTCTCATAGCTAAAAATTAATAAAATTTTTTTAGAATAGAATATTCATTTCTTTTTTCGTGAATCAATATTATCAGTTTTTCTTGATTCAGAGCTCTTAATTTATTGACATTAAAAATAAAAAAAAATATATATATATTATTCTTTTTTATTTTTAAGGATGCTTTAATACACTATCTTTTCTGAGATGACCCATAGACCTTTACATATTCGAATTCTATATCATTGATATATTTTAATCTCTTTCTTTCACCTTTTCTTTTATCTATATATTTTTATTGCTTTACAACTAAATAATCTTTTTTTTCTTTTATCTTTCACAATTTTTCAGTTGCTATATTCTTTTTTTATTAAATTTTTTTTCTTTTGACTAATTCTTTAGATCTAGATAATCCGAAGTGATGTGTTGGTTATTAGTTCTTTTTAAATGAATTGATACTATTAACCGGTTTCTTTTTTTTTTTTAATCATTCTAAAAAACTAACGAGTCACACACTAAGCATGGCAATCCTCTATAAAATGATTAATTTCTTTTTTTAGTCGATTCAATCTTATAAAATAGATAAATTTTTGAGAATCAAAATCGAGTAATTTTTTCTTTTTTGTTTTATATAAAATCAAAATAGGACATTGAATTATTGAATAGAAAGAAGGACATATTTTTCTTTATTTCGAAAATATCCAAACTTTTATCCCTAAAACTCCATAAATAGTTCGAACTGTATAACAACAATATTCAATTTTAGCTCGAATGGTTTGGAGAGGAACCCTACCTTCTCTGATCCATTCGACACGTGCAATTTCTTTTCCATCAATACGTCCTGCAATCTGTACTTGAACTCCTTTTGTACCTGCTTGTTCAGTTAATTCAATAGCTTTTTTCATTGCTTTACGAAATGAAACTCTATTCTTTAATTGTCCAGCTATAAATTCTGCAAGAATATTAGGGTGTTTATAAGCATTTGTAACTTTTACAATAGCAATGTTTAGTTTTCTATTCACACAATTCAGTTTTTTGTGCATATTCGTCTGTAATTCTTCGATTTTTTGAGGCTTACCCTCTATTAATAACTTTGGAAATCCCATATATATTATGAC
>NW_028197087.1:0-2500 GCF_037176805.1 Vigna unguiculata | reverse complement strand
TGGGTTCGAATCCTACTGATAGGTCTACTAGAGATCAGAAATTGTTGAAAAAAGAACAAAAGAAACATCTTGCTTTTTCCAGGCGATCGGAAAAGAAAGAAATAGTGAATTTATTCAAGATAATTATGTACTTACAAAATACCGTCTCAATTCATCCTATTTCATCCTATCGAGGATGTGATATGGTTCCAAAGGGTGAACTGGACAGTTCCAATAAGATTTCATTCTTGAACAAAAATCCATTTTGGGGTTTATTTCATCTATTCCATGACCGGAACAGGGGGAGATACACGTTACACCACGATTTTGAATCAGAAGATATATTTCAAGAAATGGCAGATCTATTCACTCTATCAATAACCGAGCCGGATCTGGTGTATCATAAGGAATTTGATTTTTCTATGGATTCCTCCGGATTGGATCAAAAACATTTCTTGAATGAGTTATTGAACTCCAGGGATGAATCGAAAAAGCACTCTTTATTGGTTCTACCTCCTCTTTTTTATGAAGAGAATGAATCTTTTTATCGAAGGATCATAAAAAAATGGGTCCAGACCTCTTGCGGAAATAATGTGGAAGATCCAAAACCTAAAATAGTTGTATTTGCTAGCAACAACATAATGGAGGCAGTCAATCAATATAGATTGATCCGAAATCTGATTCAAATCCAATATAGCACCCATGGTTACATAAGAAATGTATTGAATCGATTCAATTGCAACTTCGAATATGGAATTCAAAGGTATCAAATAGGAAATGATACTCTGAATCATCGAACTAGAATGAAATACACGATCAACCAACATTTATCAAATTTGAAAAAGAGTCAGAAGAAGTGGTTCGATCCTCTTATTTTGATTTCTCGAACGGAGAGATCTATGAATTGGGATCCTAATGTATATAGATACAAATGGTCCAATGGGAGCAAGAATTTCCAGGAACATTTGGACTATTTCATTTCTGAGCAGAATAGCCGTTTTCAAGTAGTGTTCGATCGATTACATATTAATCAATATTCGATTGATTGGTCTGAGGTTATCGACAAAAAAGATTTGTCTAAGTCACTTTGTTTATTTTTGTCCAAGTTACTTCTTTTTTTGCCCAAGTTTCTTCTCTTTTTGTCTAACTCACTTCCTTCTTTTTTATTTGTGAGTTTTGGGGGTATCCCCATTCATAGGTCCGAGATCCACATCTATGAATTGAAAGGTCCGAATGATCCACTCTGTAATCAGTTATTAGAATCAATAGGTCTTCAAATCTTTCATTTGAAAAAAAGGAAACCCTTATTATTGGATGACCAAGATACTTCCCAAAAATCGAAATTCTTGATCAATGGAGGAACAATATCACCATTTTTGTTCAATAAGATACCAAAGTGGATGATTGACTCATTCCATACTAGAAAGAATCGCAGGAAATCTTTTGATAACACAGATTCCTATTTCTCAATGATATCCCACGATCCAGACAATTGGCTGAATCCCGTGAAACCATTTCATAGAAGTTCATTGATATACTATTTTTATAAAGCAAATCGACTTCGATTCTTGAATAATCAATATCACTTCTGCTTCTATTGTAACAAAAGATTCCCTTTTTATGTGGAAAAGGCCCGTATCAATAATTATGATTTTACGTATGGACAATTCCTCAAAATCTTGTTCATTCGCAACAAAATCTTTTCTTTTTGCGATGGTCAAAAAAAACATGCTTTTTTGAAGAGAGATACTATTTCACCAATCGAGTTACAGGTATCTAACATATTGATACCTAACGATTTTCCGCAAAGTGGCGACGAAGGGTATAACTTCTACAAATCTTTCCATTTTCCAATTCGATACGATCCATTCGTTCGTGGAGCTATTTACTCGATCGCAGACATTTCTGGAACACCTATTTCACCAATCGAGTTACAGGTATCTAACATATTGATACCTAACGATTTTCCGCAAAGTGGCGACGAAGGGTATAACTTCTACAAATCTTTCCATTTTCCAATTCGATACGATCCATTCGTTCGTGGAGCTATTTACTCGATCGCAGACATTTCTGGAACACCTCTAACAGAGGGACAAATAGTCCATTTTGAAAAAACTTATTGTCAACCTCTTTCAGATATGAATATACCTGATTCAGAAGGGAAGAACTTGTATCAGTATCTCAATTTCAATTCAAACATGGGTTGGATTCACACTCCATGTTCTGAGAAATATTTACCATCCGAAAAAAGGAAAAAACGGAGTTCTTGTCTACAAAAATGCCTTGAGAAAGGTCAGATGTATAGAACCTTTCAACAAGATAGTGTTTTTTCAACTCTCTCAAAATGGAATCTATTCCAAACATATATACCATGGTTCCTTACCTCGACGGGGTACAAATATCTAAATTTCATATTTTTAGATACTTTTTCAGACCTATTGCCGATACTAAGTAGCAGCCAAAAATTTGTATCCATTTTTCATGATATTATGCATGGGTCAGATATATTATGGCGAATTCG
>NW_028197086.1:25000-54204 GCF_037176805.1 Vigna unguiculata | reverse complement strand
TTTCGAGCCTTCACACAGGCTTCAAGAGCTACTCGATTAGCTACAGCACCTGGTGCATTTCCCCAAGGGTGTCCTAAAGTTCCTCCGCCAAATTGAAGTACGGAATCATCTCCAAAGATTTCGGTCAGAGCAGGCATATGCCAAACGTGAATACCTCCCGAAGCAACAGGCAGAACACCTGGTAGAGAAACCCAATCCTGAGTGAAATAAATACCACGACTTCGATCTTTTTCAACAAAATCATCACGCAGTAAGTCAACAAAACCTAAAGTGATATCTCTTTCCCCTTCAAGTTTACCTACTACGGTACCGGAGTGAACATGATCTCCACCAGACAAACGTAATGCTTTAGCTAATACACGAAAGTGCATACCATGATTCTTTTGTCTGTCGATAACTGCATGCATTGCACGATGTATATGAAGAAGTAGACCATTATCTCGGCAATAATGAGCCAAGCTAGTATTTGCAGTGAATCCCCCTGTTAAATAATCATGCATTACGATAGGAACGCCTAATTCTCTGGCAAATACAGCTCTTTTCATCATTTCTTCGCATGTACCCGCAGTTGCATTCAAGTAATGCCCTTTGATTTCACCTGTTTCAGCCTGTGATTTAAAAATCGCTTCAGCACAAAATAAGAAACGGTCTCTCCAACGCATAAATGGTTGGGAATTCACATTTTCATCATCTTTGGTAAAATCAAGTCCCCCACGAAGACATTCATAAACAGCTCTACCATAATTCTTAGCGGATAACCCCAATTTAGGTTTAATAGTACATCCTAATAGGGGACGACCATACTTGTTCAATTTATCTCTCTCAACTTGGATGCCGTGAGGCGGACCTTGGAAAGTTTTAATATAAGCGGTTGGGATTCGCAAATCCTCCAGACGTAGAGCACGCAGTGCCTTGAACCCAAATACATTACCGACAATAGAAGTAAACATGTTAGTAACAGAACCTTCTTCAAAAAGGTCTAAAGGATAAGCTACGTAAGCAATATATTGATTTTCTTCCCCAGCAACAGGTTCGATGTGATAGCATCGTCCTTTGTAACGATCAAGACTGGTAAGCCCATCGGTCCACACAGTTGTCCATGTACCAGTAGAAGATTCGGCGGCTACCGCAGCACCTGCTTCTTCAGGTGGAACTCCAGGTTGAGGAGTTACTCGAAATGCTGCCAAGATATCAGTATCTTTGGTTTCATACTCAGGAGTATAATAATTCAATTTATAATCTTTAACACCAGCTTTGAACCCAACACTTGCTTTAGTCTCTGTTTGTGGTGACATAAATCCCTCCCTACAACTCTTGAATTAAGAATTCTTGAAACAATAAGGTCTACTCGATATGACTTAGGAGTTAATGAAATCTTTTACAAAAATCAACTACTATTATCAATTAATCCCAAAGGTTCGTTATGTTATTATTAAATTAAACGATGGTATTTGATTTGTCAAATACATCATTATTGTATACTCTTTTCTATGTATGGCGCAACCCAATCTTTTTTTTTTTTCAATTTGATCTTATTTTTTAATTTTGAAATCGAAAGATCTAATCTAAATAATAATAATAATTTATTCTTAATCTTGACAGTGATATATGTTGTCTATGTAAATCCTAGATGTAAAAATAGGCAGCTTTCTCCCCGGAAAATAAAAAAAGAGGTCAAAAAATAGGGAAACAGAGGGTAAGTCTAAAAAATTGTCTACTGAGGAAATACGAAAGCCAATGATAAAAAAAATGAATTCTAAATTAAGGTACAGGTTCGAATTCCATACAGAATATAGATGATATTTTCTAGAATGATAGAAAAAAAGAAAAGACTTTCGAAAGATTTTATCCAATTGAAATTTTCAAAATAACTGCAGTAAGCTTAAGAATTCAATAATTGAATTTGAATAAGTAAGTAAACAGTTAAAGAGGATTGATGGAATAGTACCAAAAAAATGGAGTACTAACTCCCATTTCTTATTTCTTTTTGAATTAACCGATCAACTTGCTTTCTTATCGAACATTTCTTTTTGATTTAAAAACTTTTTCGGAAAAAAAAATTGGCTTTTGATATGCGAATAAATCCTCCTACTTCCGGTCCTGAAGTTTCTTCGATTGAAAAAAAAAATCTGGGACATATTGACCAAATAATTGGTCCGGTACTAGATGTAGCCTTTCCCCCGGGGAAGATGCCTAATATTTACAATGCTCTGGTAGTTAAGGGTCGAGATACTGTTGGTCAACAAATTAATGTGACTTGTGAAGTACAACAATTATTAGGAAATAATCGAGTTAGGGCTGTAGCTATGAGTGCTACAGATGGTCTAATGAGAGGAATGCAAGTTATTGACACAGGAACTCCCCTAAGTGTTCCAGTAGGCGGAGCAACTCTAGGACGAATTTTCAACGTGCTTGGAGAGCCGATTGATAATTTAGGTCCTGTAGATACTCGTACAACATCTCCCATTCATAGATCTGCGCCTACCTTTATACAATTAGATACAAAATTATCTATTTTTGAAACAGGAATAAAAGTAGTAGATCTTTTAGCTCCTTATCGTCGTGGAGGAAAAATAGGACTTTTCGGTGGAGCTGGAGTGGGTAAAACAGTACTTATTATGGAATTGATCAATAACATTGCCAAAGCTCATGGAGGTGTATCTGTATTTGGCGGAGTAGGTGAGCGTACTCGCGAGGGAAATGATCTTTATATGGAAATGAAAGAATCTGGAGTAATTAATGAACAAAATATTGCAGAATCCAAAGTAGCTTTAGTATATGGTCAAATGAATGAACCACCCGGAGCTCGTATGAGAGTTGGTTTAACTGCCCTAACTATGGCGGAATATTTTCGAGATGTCAATGAGCAAGATGTACTTCTATTTATCGACAATATCTTCCGCTTCGTTCAAGCAGGATCTGAAGTATCTGCCTTATTGGGTCGAATGCCCTCTGCTGTGGGTTATCAACCCACTCTTAGTACTGAAATGGGTTCTTTACAAGAAAGAATCACTTCTACCAAAGAAGGGTCCATAACTTCTATTCAAGCAGTTTATGTACCTGCCGACGATTTAACTGACCCTGCTCCTGCTACGACATTTGCACATTTAGATGCTACTACTGTACTATCAAGAGGATTAGCCGCCAAAGGTATCTATCCAGCAGTAGATCCTTTAGATTCAACCTCAACTATGCTCCAACCTCGAATCGTTGGTGAAGAACATTATGAGACTGCGCAACGAGTTAAACAAACTTTACAACGTTACAAAGAACTTCAAGACATTATAGCTATCCTTGGCTTGGACGAATTATCCGAAGAAGATCGCTTAACCGTAGCAAGAGCACGAAAAATTGAGCGTTTCTTATCACAACCTTTTTTCGTAGCAGAAGTTTTTACCGGTTCGGCTGGAAAATATGTTGGTCTAGTAGAAACAATTAGAGGGTTTAATTTGATTCTTTCTGGAGAATTAGACGGTCTTCCTGAACAAGCCTTTTATTTGGTAGGTAATATCGATGAAGCTACTGCGAAGGCTACGAACTTAGAAACGGAGAGCAATTTGAAGAAATGACTTTAAATCTTTGTGTATTGACCCCCAATCGAATTGTTTGGGATTCAGAAGTGAAGGAAATCATTTTACCTACTAATAGCGGACAAATTGGAGTATTACCTAATCATGCGCCTATTGCCTCAGCTGTCGATATAGGTATTTTGAGAATACGTCTTAAAGACCAATGGTTAACAATGGCTCTGATGGGGGGGTTTGCTAGAATAAATAATAATGAGATAACTGTTTTAGTAAATGATGCGGAAAAGGGTAGTGACATTGATCCACAAGAAGCACAGCAAACTCTTGAAATAGCAGAAACTAATTTGAATAAGGCTGAAGGCAAGAGACAAACAATTGAGGCAAATCTAGCTCTTAGACGAGCTAGAACACGAGTAGAGGCTATCAATGTTATTTCATAACAAGTTGAAATTGATGCGTCCCAATATCCGAAAACAATAAAAAGAAAAAAGAAACAGTCAGAAGAAAAAAGTAAGTAGAAAAGCTTATTAGATACCACAGTCAAAGGTATCTAATAAGTTATAACTATACCTTACCTACTATTGGATTTGAACCAATGACTCCCGCCGTATGAAAGCAATACTCTAACCACTGAGTTAAGTAGGTAATTTAGGACTCCTCCTCAAAAAAAAAAAAAGAAGAGTACCCATCTATCAGATTAATTGATTATAAATGTAAAATTACTGATAAGCAATACCAACCCCCGTTCAAGGGATTCGATCATGTAATATTCATCTTGACAAGCAATTATCTTCATACTATGATAAAATATGTATCAAAAACACAAGGGCTGTAGCTCAGTTAGGTAGAGCACCTCGTTTACACGAGCGCCAATGCTTTTTTTCAGAGGAGTTCATCTTGTAATTAAAAAAGTTTATCTTATAGTAAGAAATCGGTGTCTTACTCCATTTTAAGGAACAAAACAAGAGAACACTAGCCTGACAAAGGGTTTAGCCATAAAATCGAATCCATAATTGATTTGAGATATTGATAAGGTGAATACCCATTTCTCGTCAATGCTAAACATAAAGGGTATAGGGACCTAAAAAAGATTATCTTTTCTTCCTATTTTATGAACTTTAAGGTGTATGAAGTGTCATTTCTTATCTTCTATTTTAATTTTAGTAGGTGGATAAAGAGTCCATTTAACTTAAGTTGATCTAGGCCAGAAGCAGACCTACGTCAAGATAATCCTTCTTTGAAACACTTTGGTAGTGCTCTTTGATTGTTATACAAATAAAAAAGAAGAGCATAGGGAATCATCTCTTTATTCTTTACTGTAAAAAAAAAAAAAGATGGTGGACTAACTAATATTTTTATCAGTTAATGAAAAAGCTCAATGCAAAAAAAAATGCATGTTGGGTTTTGAAAACAATTTAAATCATTTAGATAATAATTAGTTTGATCTGTTTTACCGAGAAGGTCTACGGTTCGAGTCCGTATAGCCCTAATATTCCTACAGATACTAATAATATTAATACTATTTTGGATCGAATAGATCTCATTACTAAGACTATTACTAAAAAAAAAACAATTTGTAACTTTCTATTCGAACATATTCATATTCGATAGAATAATATTAATATTAGTATATTCAGCTAGTCTAAAAAAATGGAGACTTTAGACTAAAAATGAAAATGAATTTGGTATATTTTCTACATTCAGAGGAGTACTTTTATGTTTCTTCTTTACGAATATGATATTTTTTGGGCATTTCTAATAATATCAAGTTTGATTCCTATTTTGGCATTTCTAATTTCTGGAATTTTAGCCCCCATTAGCAAGGGACCGGAAAAACTTTCTAGTTATGAATCCGGAATAGAACCAATAGGCGATGCTTGGTTACAATTTCGAATCCGTTATTATATGTTTGCTCTCATTTTTGTTGTTTTTGATGTTGAAACGGTTTTTCTTTATCCATGGGCAATGAGTTTCGATGTATTAGGGGTATCCGTATTTTTAGAAGCTTTCTTATTCGTGCTTATCCTAATTGTTGGTTCAGTTTATGCATGGCGAAAGGGGGCATTAGAATGGTCTTAATTCTTGACTATTTAGACAATTAGAAAAAAAAATATTGAGACAATTATGAATTCCATTGAGTTTCCCTTACTTGATCAAACAACCCAAAATTCAGTTATTTCAACGACATTAAATGATTTTTCAAATTGGTCAAGATTATCCAGTTTATGGCCGCTTCTTTATGGTACGAGTTGTTGCTTCATTGAATTTGCTTCATTAATAGGATCACGATTCGATTTTGATCGTTATGGACTAGTACCACGATCGAGTCCTAGGCAGGCGGACCTAATTTTAACAGCGGGCACTGTAACTATGAAAATGGCCCCTTCTTTAGTTCGATTATATGAACAAATGCCCGAACCTAAATATGTTATTGCTATGGGAGCCTGTACAATTACGGGGGGGATGTTTAGTACCGATTCTTATAGTACTGTTCGAGGCGTAGATAAGCTAATTCCTGTAGATGTATATTTGCCGGGCTGTCCACCTAAACCGGAGGCCATTATAGATGCTATAACAAAACTTCGTAAGAAAATATCTCGAGAAATATATGAAGATCCAATGAGTTTTCAACGAGAGAATAGATGTTTTACTACCAACCATAAGTTTCATGTTGGATACAGTACTTATACTGACAATTATGGTCAAGAATTTTTCTATCAACCGCCATCTACTTCAGAGATATCGTCTGACACATTTTTTTAAAGTACAATAATAAAAAGCAATTCCTTTTTTAAAAATTTCATCGTATTTTAAAAATTTCATCGTAATAGAAAATACTAATACCAAACTCATAAAAAAAATTTAGGAGAAGCAAAAAATGCAAGGTCGTTTGTCTTCTTGGCTAGTCAAACATGGACTAATTCATAGATCCTTGGGTTTCGATTACCTAGGAATAGAGACTTTACAAATAAAGCCCGAGGATTGGCATTCCATTGCTGTCATTTTATATGTATATGGTTACAATTATCTACGTTCTCAATGTGCCTATGATGTAGCACCCGGAGGACTCTTAGCTAGTGTATATCATTTTACAAGAATAGAGTATGGTATAAATCAACCCGAAGAGGTATGCATAAAAATATTTGTATCAAGAAAAAATCCCAGAATTCCTTCGATTTTTTGGGTTTGGAAAAGTGCGGATTTTCAAGAAAAGGAATCTTATGATATGTTGGGAATCTCTTATGATAGTCATCCGCGTCTAAGACGTATTTTAATGCCCGAAAATTGGATAGGATGGCCTTTGCGTAAAGATTATATTGCTCCAAATTTTTATGAAATACAAGATGCTCACTAAATGATAAAAATAATAAACTAATCCAAACTTCTGCAACCCCAGTCAAAGAATATAAGTACATTCTGTTATAGATCAGACAAAATAATTGATTGACATTAAATCAGGCAGAGTAATGGAAGTTGCATTCAGATATTATTATGTGAGAAATCACAAAATTCAGAAATAATAGAATGAATAATTATAGGGTTTAAAATAGGATGGATAGGAGTTTCTTAAGATTCTAAAACAAAAACAATACTGAGTTCTTATCAGCCAAGCCAATAAAAGAAATAGGATGAACTGCAAAAATTCTTTATCTTTATAATAAACTAATTCTTTATCTTTATAATAAACTATATAACGTGCACATCACCATCAATTATACGGCCACGAAAAAAAAAACACAAAGAAAAGGGCTCGATTCTATTTTGGTAATCCTTCTCAGATGAATTCTTAATATTCTCACTCCACCCCAGAACTTCGACTTTTAGGTCTTTTAACCAACTAATTAAACCACTCGAATATTATGGAAATAGAAACCTTTTTTTGTATCGCAGAAAAAAAAGGAAAAAAATAGATAAAGAATTCATTATCTATATATCTATATCTATATATATATAGATACTATAGATAAGCGAATATACCTAATAAAAAATTGCATCTATTCTTTAATCATCTAGGAAAAGTATATCTACAGATACCTAAATAGATCAAAGAAATATGTTATGTATCAGAATCTAGAAGAACACAAATTTGTATGAGTATCTATCCCCCATATTCATTAAAATGAATATGGGGGATAGATACTCATACAAATGAATCTTGTGTCAGGAACCAGATTTGAACTGGTGACACGAGGATTTTCAGTCCTCTGCTCTACCAACTGAGCTATCCCGACCATTCTTGAAGCTTAATACTTTGATTTTAAAAGATTTTTAAAATC
This sequence comes from Vigna unguiculata, assembly GCF_037176805.1. Lineage (NCBI taxonomy): Eukaryota > Viridiplantae > Streptophyta > Magnoliopsida > Fabales > Fabaceae > Vigna > Vigna unguiculata. The sequence goes on along the minus strand of NW_028197086.1, from coordinate 46,400 downwards.
TATGTTAATGAATCTATATCAACTAAGTAAAAAAAAAGTTTGTAAGTGAGTTTCCGCAGTAATAATTATTTTTTATTGTTAATCGTTAATTACGCATATGAAAATTCCTTGCTAAAAAATAAGATATTAATTTATACATTTCTGATTAAAAAAAATTCTATGTGTTTCACATATATATTTATATCTATTCCAAAACTCGTCCCTTGTCATTATGATAGATAAGAAAATTATGATAGATAGGAAATTGATGAAAATAAAAATTCCAATTTCGTTGGGAAATAATAAATCGAATAAAACACATAAATAAGGACTTCAAGATAGAGAGGATATAGGAAAAAAATTAGAAAATGAAAAAGTATTTTTGGGGATAGAGGGACTTGAACCCTCATGATTTCTTAAGTCGACGGATTTTCCTCTTACTTTCAATTTCATTGTTGTCGGTATTGACATGTAGAATAGGACTCTATCTTTATTCTCATCTGATTTATCAGTTCTTCAAGGGTTTTAGCCGATTATGATGAAGTGAATAATTTCATCAATAAATATTCCATCTTTTCTTCAACTTCGAATTGATTTGATTCACATTTTTCATTTGTGAATATTTTTATCACAAATAGATCTTCAATAATAAAATAAAAAGTAACAAATTGAAAGAGTATTTCAGTATATATATATGTTTCTAAATGTTTATCTTTGATCCATTCCTGTAATTTTGGTGAAAGGATTCTTTTACTAATGCAATAAAAAAAGTCGTCAATTTCGTTTGTTAGAACAGCTTCCATAGAGTCTCTGCACCTATCCCTTTTTTATTATCACTTTCTGAATTTTTATTTGTTTTCAGAAAACAGGATTTGGCTCAGGATTGCCCATTGTGAATTCCAGGGTTTCTCTGAATTTGAAAATTATTACTTGGTAAGTTTCCATACCAAAACTCAATCCAATTAAGTCCGTAGCGTCTACCAATTTCGCCATATCCCCATCTTTTTTTTTATTTGAATCTGATTATAATAGAATGCTTTTTTTTTCATTTCTATTATGAGAATTATGCGGGAACTTTTGAATTCATTAAATACATATTATTTTATTAAATATTAAAAACCCCTTTCTCCAATTTTATAGATTTTATTTCATCTATATTGGATACCTTTATTTGTTTGAATCAGAACTAATTCTAATATCTATATATTAACAATTCAATATACACAGATATAGACCACATATCTACTTATCTTCTATGTACCTACTTATCTTCTTTTTTCATACAATTTAGAATACTCGAATGGTCGATTCTTTTTTTTTTTTTGTTTTTGCTTAAAAAAAAAAAGAAAATAAACAATCCATTTATTCATATACAATTTATATAACTAAAACGAATCTAGTGGCTAAAAAAAACCATTCTTTTAATTGAATATAATATAGAATTAGACATTTACTTAGAAATATGGAATTCCTTAATAAATATTTACTAAAATTTATATTTATTCAAATTTACTTTAAGTACTAATAAATAATCTTTTTGAAAGAAATCAATTTAATAATATATATCTAGAATAGTAGATCGAAATAAATTATATTAAATAAATTATATTAATATAATATTAATTATTATCTTGCACTTTATGTTATCAGATAAAATAAATAATAGAAATAATAAAAATTGGGTTTGATTTTCTATATTTTCTTTCTCTATTTTTGATGTTTGTATTAATTTGAATTTTGTTATAAATAACTAAAAATTGATAACTAAGATCCCATTCAATTCTTCTGCATATGTATATTTCGTTTACATTAGCCGGTTTAGCTCAGAGGTTAGAGCATCGCATTTGTAATGCGATGGTCATCGGTTCGAATCCGATAACCGGCTTTTCTCTATTTGTTTTTTACATAATTGATAATATCTTTTTTAGAAATAAAAAATTGGGAGAGTTCGATCTCTGCGGAAGAAATCAAGAAATTAACCTACTTTTTTGTATTCTTTTATATACAATAAATTCGGATATTGATAAAATTCATCTAATTCTTCTTTGTACTATAAAACTTTAGTAGATTTCGCTTCATTTAGAATTCTATAATATTTTTCATTTCGTTTAGTTTTCATTTCGATTTATAAGATTTTTCATTTTAAAAAAGGAGTTTTTATGTCACGTTACAGAGGACCTCGTTTCAAAAAAATACGTCGTCTAGGATATTTACCAGGACTTACTAGTAAAAGGCCAACAGTCAAAAACGAATTTCGAAATCAATTGCGCTTCAGTAAAAAATCTCAATATCGTATTCGTTTAGAAGAAAAACAAAAATTGCGTTTTCATTATGGTCTTACAGAACGACAATTGCTTAAATACGTTCGTATCTCCGGAAAAGCTAAAGGATCAACTGGTCAGGTTTTATTACAACTACTTGAAATGCGCTTGGATAACATACTTTTTCGATTGGGTATGGCTGCGACTATTCCTCAAGCCCGCCAATTTATAAACCATAGACATGTTTTAGTTAATGGTCGTATAGTGGATATACCAAGTTATCGTTGTAAACCTCAAGATATTATTACAGCAAAGGATGAACAAAAATCTAAAACTCTTATTCAAAATTATTTTGATTCAGCCCCCCATGAGAAATTGCCAAATCATTTGACTGTTCACCCTTTCCAATATAAAGGTTTAATTAATCAAATAATAGATAATAAATGGGTTGGTTTGAAAATAAATGAATTACTGGTTGTAGAATATTATTCTCGTCAAACTTAAACTTAACTAAAATAACAAGAGTTTTTTTTACAAGGATTTTCTGCTATTCATATATCATAGACATGGATATGCGAAAATTTTTATTCCTTGCCCACCCGTTATCCACTATTTTTTGTATTACCGAAAAATGAGGAATATAAAGTTGTCCATATCAACAAACAAATTTGAAATATGAAATAATGGTATGCATTGGGATGAGTAATATTGATGAATTTGGTAAAGATTCGGAAAGAGAGGGATTCGAACCCCCGGTAAACAAAAAGCCTACATAGCAGTTCCAATGCTACGCCTTGAACCACTCGGCCATCTCTCCTATATAATGATGCCCAGAAACCGGTTGAATGTTGAATAGTGAATCAATCCTATTTTTCATAAATGCATAAAACCTATTCAAACTATAAAAATACAAAGTAAAATTAAAAAAAAACCTCCTACAAGGTCTTAGGATAAACAAATTTGATTGATGAGTTCATTTTTACGTTATTTCGCACTGTATTATAATTATACAATTCCTTTATTTGTGGGATTGATTTCTCACACCATGATTAATTAAATTATAGAATGGATTTCTACCTATGCCTAGATCTCGGATAAATGAAAATTTTATAGATAAGACCTTTTCAATTGTAGCCAATATCTTATTACGAATAATTCCGACAACTTCAGGAGAAAAAAGGGCATTCACTTATTACAGAGATGGTGTGATTTGATTCCATTTTTTTTGACCGATTTCGGTCAAAAAAAAATGGAATGGAAAAACCCCACGCGTGTTGAAGGTGAAATTTGTAAATAAAAGGATTAATTCCTTCTGTCGTGTATCCTCGATTAATGAAGCCTTATATGCTTGAATTTTAGGTTTCTAGTATTAAGCGAAAGGTTATACCTATACTTATGGGGTTAGGTCAACCCCAAATTACTAGTACTGATAGGCAACATTGGGAAAGAAGCACTACGCTTGGGAATCAAGGACACGAAAACTTTGTATCTATCTATATCCATGGCTTATCGAGATTGGGACTAACAGGAATGGTTGGGACAATAAATATCCATCTCGTTCATATTTTGGATACCCATAGAACCATCGAAGATTATTGAGGTGACTAATTCCAGGAAATTAAGCAGCGTAGAGGACAAAGAAATTGTTGAAGTTCTTATTTTTTTTTATCAAGTACCTACATACTTAATGTTAAGAAATAATTTTTGACAGGAAGGTTGGCTAGAGATTTATTGTAAAAACACTAGCTCTGTTCAGTTGAGAATGAGAATACTGGAATATTTTTTGATTTGATGGATTTTTCTCATTACACACATAAGGGGGGAGCCGTATGAGATGAAAATCTCACGTACAGTTCTGGAGCGGAGATTCTTTGAACCGAATGACGACCGTAACGGATGTCAGCTCAATCTGAAGGAAATTATGCAGAAGCTTTACAGAATTATTATGAGGCTATGCGACTGGAAATTGATCCCTATGATCGAAGTTATATACTTTATAACATAGGCCTTATTCACACAAGTAACGGAGAACATACTAAAGCTTTGGAATATTATTTTCGGGCGCTCGAACGAAACCCATTTTTACCCCAAGCTTTTAATAATATGGCCGTGATCTGTCATTACGTGCGACTATCTCCACTATAGAAAGAAAAAAGAAAAGAACAAGCAAATCCACAAATTTTAATATAAGAAATATAGAAATATAAATAATTATAAATAAGAAAGGCTTTCTACATATATATATCGTTCAAAACAACGATTTTTATCAGCTGTAGCAAAGAAACTTCATAGAAGTAAAAATATGAAGAAATCGATATGTCTAGATACCCTCTTTTTCTATGGATAAAAGATCTAATTGATAAAGGAAGCATCGTAAGGATCAATTAACACGGTTTTCAATCGATATAATAAAAACTGCTTCCTTATCTCATGATAAATAAAGAAGTCAGGAATCCACTTATGTAATAAAAAGGATCCCCTGGTATTTTGAGCAGCGGTGTAGTATCAAATCCCAAAGATAGAAAGTATTTTCTCTTTACTTATAAGAACTTATAAGATAAGAAAGAAAAAACTTTTACCAAGATTCTATAGAAATGAATCTATCATATATTTTTGTATATGATATATAAAATCGAGATAGTTACCTTTCAGAAAATTAGAATTAGGGCGTTAATGCCAATGCTTGATTCCCTTTTCTGAAGGTAGGAGAAAAGATAAAACTAAAAAAAAAGATGAAATTCTTTGAAATTCTTTATTTATTAGTAAAAATGAAAGTTTGAAACTCATATTAATAATTTCTTTTTTTCTTTTAGTTAACTTCAAGATAATAGAACAAAAAAAGAATTGACTACTGAGCCGTATGAGTCAGGAAATTCTCAAGTACGGTTCTAAGGAAAGGAATTGACTCACCTATTTCGACCGAGGAGAACAGGCCATTCGGCAGGGAGACTCAGAAGTTGCGGAGTCTTGGTTTAATCAAGCCGCTGAATATTGGAAACAAGCTATAGCTCTCACCCCCGGTAATTATATTGCAGCACAGAATTGGTTGAAGATCACAGGGCGTTTTGAATAAGAACACTCTGTTTCTTTTTTTTCTTATATATTTATCTATCTATATAAAGATATAGATAGATAAATATATATTGTTATAAATTCTTGTTTCTTGTCCCTATCAAATTCAAAAATCATTTCTATAGGAACGACCAATCACATAATTTAAATATATCCCTTCTAATTTTGTTCGATTTTGTCTAGTATTTCATAGAAATAAACGAGATGTGGATACAGTAGATAATTTTCTCCTTTTTTCTGTTATTTAAACTAATATTCAATCAAATTAAGAAAAGAGACCTTCAAAAAAAGAAATAAAATATAGGTATATTGCCTAATAATGAATGCTAATGCCTGCTCAATTTGAAATAGAGTACATACTTATACTTTATCTAAAAAAAAAAATAAAATCTAAGGAATAGAATTAGAATAAAATCTGAATACATTTGATTAGGCTGCACGAAAAATTATTGAACTTCCATTCAGAGTTCCCAAAAAGGTCTTAGAAGATTAAAATAGGTCCGTTGAGCGCCTCACTCTTATGTCATAATAGATTCGAACACTTGCCCCGAATTGACTTCGAGATCATAATTGTTCTAGTGAAAAACTAAAGAAATGAAATTTACTAAGATATCCAATACATGAGATAGGAGAGAACAAAACTCAATAGAAACATCTCTAATAAGTTCACTAATTCTGTTTTATGTTGGCAGGTCTCTTTGTATGTGTTGTCTGGAAAGAGGAGGACTCAATGATTATTCGTTCACCGGAACCAGAAGTTAAAATTTTGGTAGATAGGGATCCTATAAAAACTTCTTTTGAGGAATGGGCAAAACCTGGTCATTTCTCAAGAACAATAGCTAAGGGACCAGATACTACTACTTGGATCTGGAACCTACATGCTGACGCTCATGATTTTGATAGCCATACTAATGATTTAGAGGAGATTTCCCGAAAAGTTTTTAGTGCGCATTTTGGCCAACTCTCTATCATCTTTCTTTGGCTGAGTGGCATGTATTTTCATGGTGCTCGTTTTTCCAATTATGAGGCATGGTTAAGTGATCCTACTCACATTAGGCCTAGTGCTCAGGTGGTTTGGCCAATAGTGGGTCAAGAAATATTGAATGGTGATGTAGGGGGGGGGTTCCGAGGAATACAAATAACCTCTGGTTTTTTTCAGATTTGGAGAGCATCTGGAATAACTAATGAATTACAACTCTATTGTACTGCAATTGGTGCATTGGTCTTTGCAGCCTTAATGCTTTTTGCTGGTTGGTTTCATTATCACAAAGCTGCTCCAAAATTGGCTTGGTTCCAAGATGTAGAATCTATGTTGAATCACCATTTGACAGGGCTCCTAGGGTTGGGGTCTCTTTCTTGGGCAGGACATCAAATACATGTATCTTTACCGATTAACCAATTTCTAAATGCTGCAGTAGATCCCAAAGAGATACCACTTCCTCATGAATTTATCCTAAATCGGGATCTTTTGGCTCAACTTTATCCGAGTTTTTCCGAGGGAGCAACCCCATTTTTTACCTTGAATTGGTCAAAATACGGAGAATTTCTTACTTTTCGTGGAGGATTAGATCCAGTAACTGGAGGTTTATGGCTGACCGATATTATACACCATCATTTAGCTATTGCAATTCTTTTCTTGATAGCGGGTCACATGTATAGGACCAACTGGGGTATTGGTCACAATATAAAAGACATTTTAGAGGCACATAAAGGTCCATTTACAGGCCAGGGTCATAAAGGTATATATGAGATTCTAACAACGTCATGGCATGCTCAATTATCTATTAATCTAGCTATGTTAGGCTCTTTGACCATTGTTGTAGCTCACCATATGTATTCTATGCCTCCTTATCCATACCTAGCTACTGACTATGGTACACAACTGTCATTGTTTACACATCACATGTGGATTGGTGGATTTCTCATAGTCGGTGCTGCTGCGCATGCAGCGATTTTTATGGTAAGAGATTATGATCCGACTATTCGATACAACGATCTATTAGATCGTGTCCTTAGACATCGTGATTCAATCATATCACATCTTAACTGGGTATGTATCTTTTTAGGTTTTCACAGTTTTGGTTTGTATATTCATAATGATACCATGAGCGCATTAGGGCGCCCTCAAGATATGTTTTCAGATACTGCTATACAATTACAGCCGATCTTTGCTCAATGGATACAAAATACCCACGCTTTAGCACCTGGCACAACAGCCCCAGGTGCAGCAACAAGTACCAGTTTGACTTGGGGAGGTGAAAATTTAGTAGCAGTGGGCGGTAAAGTTGCTTTGTTACCTATTCCTTTAGGAACTGCGGATTTTTTGGTCCATCATATTCATGCATTTACAATTCATGTAACAGTATTGATACTCTTAAAGGGTGTTCTATTTGCTCGTAGTTCACGATTGATACCGGATAAAGCAAATCTAGGTTTTCGTTTCCCTTGTGATGGACCTGGAAGAGGGGGGACATGCCAAGTATCCGCTTGGGATCATGTCTTCTTAGGACTATTTTGGATGTACAATTCAATTTCCGTAGTTATATTCCATTTCAGTTGGAAAATGCAGTCAGATGTTTGGGGTAGTATAAGTGATCAAGGGATAGTAACTCATATCACAGGAGGAAATTTTGCGCAGAGTTCCATTACCATTAATGGGTGGCTTCGTGATTTCTTATGGGCGCAGGCATCCCAGGTAATTCAGTCTTATGGTTCTTCATTATCTGCATATGGTCTTTTTTTCTTGGGTGCACATTTTGTATGGGCTTTTAGTTTAATGTTTCTATTCAGCGGGCGTGGTTATTGGCAAGAACTTATTGAATCCATTGTTTGGGCTCATAATAAATTAAAAGTTGCTCCTGCTACTCAGCCCAGAGCCTTGAGCATTGTACAAGGACGTGCTGTAGGAGTAACACATTACCTTCTAGGTGGAATTGCCACAACATGGGCATTCTTCTTAGCAAGAATTATTGCAGTAGGATAATAGCTAGGAGGATTTGAAAATCATTATGGCATTAAGATTTCCAAGCTTTAGTCAAGGCTTAGCTCAAGACCCCACTACTCGTCGTATTTGGTTTGGTATTGCTACCGCACATGACTTCGAAAGTCATGATGATATTACTGAGGAACGTCTTTATCAGAATATTTTTGCTTCTCATTTCGGGCAATTAGCAATCATTTTTCTGTGGACTTCCGGGAATCTCTTTCATGTAGCTTGGCAAGGTAATTTTGAGACATGGGTACAGGATCCTTTACATGTAAGACCTATTGCTCATGCAATTTGGGATCCTCATTTTGGTCAACCAGCTGTAGAAGCTTTTACTCGAGGGGGTGCTCTAGGTCCTGTTAATATAGCCTATTCTGGTGTTTATCAGTGGTGGTATACAATCGGTTTACGTACTAATGGGGATCTTTATACTGGAGCTATTTTTCTATTAATACTTTCTATTATATCTTTAATAGCAGGTTGGTTACACCTACAACCAAAATGGAAACCGAGTGTTTCGTGGTTTAAAAATGCCGAATCCCGCCTCAATCATCATTTGTCAGGACTATTCGGAGTAAGTTCCTTGGCTTGGACAGGGCATTTAGTTCATGTTGCTATTCCGGGGTCCAGGGGGGAATCCGTTCGATGGAACAATTTATTAGATATCTTGCCGCACCCCGAGGGATTAGGTCCATTTTTTACAGGTCAGTGGAATCTTTATGCTCAAAACCCAGATTCCAATAATCATATATTTGGTACCCCTCAAGGAGCAGGAACTGCTATTCTAACACTTCTCGGAGGATTTCATCCGCAAACTCAAAGTTTATGGTTAACTGATATTGCACACCATCATTTGGCTATTGCGTTTATTTTTCTAGTTGCTGGCCATATGTATAGAACTAATTTCGGGATTGGTCACAGTATTAAAGATCTTTTAGAAGCACATACTCCTCCGGGGGGTAGATTGGGGCGTGGGCATAAGGGTCTTTATGATACAATCAATAATTCAATTCATTTTCAATTAGGTCTTGCTCTAGCCTCTTTAGGGGTTATTACTTCCTTGGTAGCACAACACATGTACTCTTTACCTGCTTATGCGTTTATAGCGCAAGACTTTACTACTCAAGCTGCCTTATATACTCATCATCAATATATAGCAGGCTTCATTATGACAGGGGCTTTTGCTCATGGAGCTATCTTTTTTATTAGAGATTATAATCCAGAGCAGAATCAAGATAATGTCTTGGCAAGAATGTTAGACCATAAAGAAGCTATCATATCCCACTTAAGTTGGGCTAGCCTCTTTCTGGGGTTCCATACTCTGGGACTTTATGTCCATAACGATGTCATGCTTGCTTTTGGTACTCCGGAGAAACAAATTTTGATTGAACCTATATTTGCCCAATGGATACAATCTGCTCATGGTAAAACTTCCTATGGGTTCGATATACTTTTATCTTCAACGAACAGTCCGGCGTTCAATGCGGGACGAAGCATATGGTTGCCTGGTTGGTTAAACGCTGTAAATGAGAATAGTAATTCTCTATTCTTAACAATAGGGCCTGGAGACTTCTTGGTTCATCATGCTATTGCTCTTGGTTTACATACAACTACTTTGATTTTAGTAAAAGGTGCTTTGGATGCGCGTGGTTCTAAGTTAATGCCTGATAAAAAAGATTTTGGTTATAGTTTTCCTTGTGATGGCCCGGGACGAGGCGGAACTTGTGATATTTCCGCTTGGGACGCATTTTATTTGGCAGTTTTCTGGATGTTAAATACCATTGGATGGGTTACTTTTTATTGGCATTGGAAACACATTACACTATGGCAGGGTAATATTTCACAGTTTAATGAATCTTCTACCTATTTGATGGGATGGTTAAGAGATTATCTATGGTTGAACTCTTCACAACTTATCAATGGATATAACCCTTTTGGTATGAATAGTTTATCAGTCTGGGCATGGATGTTCTTGTTTGGACATCTTGTTTGGGCTACTGGATTTATGTTCTTAATTTCTTGGCGCGGATATTGGCAGGAATTGATTGAAACTTTGGCATGGGCTCATGAACGTACACCTTTGGCTAATTTGATTCGATGGAGAGATAAACCAGTGGCTCTTTCCATTGTGCAAGCAAGATTGGTTGGACTAGCCCACTTTTCCGTAGGTTATATATTTACTTATGCAGCCTTCTTAATTGCCTCTACATCGGGCAAATTCGGTTAATTGAATTCTTTATTATATATATCTGGCAAGAATCTCATTTCCTTCTATAGGGAAGAGAAGCCACTTATACATCTAGGATCCGACTTCTATCATTGATGCTAATAGCAAATTAACCATTATGGCAAGGAAAAGTGTTATTCAGAGGGAAAAGAAGAGACAAAAATTGGAACAGAAATATCATTTGATTCGCCGATCCTCAAAAAAAGAAATAAGCAAAGTTCCGTCGTTAAGTGAGAAATGGGAAATTCATGGAAAATTAGAATCACTACCGCGTAATAGTGCACCTATACGTCTTCATCGACGTTGTTTTTCGACCGGAAGACCGAGAGCTAATTATCGAGACTTTGGATTATCTGGACACATACTTCGGGAAATGGTTCATGCATGTTTCTTGCCGGGTGCAACAAGATCCAGTTGGTAAGGATTTCCAATTATCTTCATTTTTTTCATTTTATTATCAGCGATCATAGGAGGGTCCCTTTACCGTTATGTATAAATGGTTTATTCTATTTATATAGATATGGTAAAGGGACGCATTCCATCTTTGTTTTTGTTCATTAGTTATCAATTCTTTTCTTTATCGCGGAGTAGAGCAACTTGGTAGCTCGCAAGGCTCATAACCTTGAGGTTACGGGTTCAAATCCCGTCTCCGCAACTTTTTGAATTTGATAAAAAAACAAGGTTTCAAGAAGAAGGGCATTATACGCAGTAAATTCTATGGCATTTTTCATACTATGACTATTAAATACATAGGGCGGATAGCGGGAATCGAACCCGCGTCTTCTCCTTGGCAAAGAGAAATTTTACCATTCGACTATATCCGCGTTTTCATTGTACTTGATATGCGATTCTATTTATACAGAGATGGGCCTGATATTCTATATAGGGATATAGGGATAATGAAAAAGAAATTTAGATAATAGATATTGTCTCCCAAATAAAATATTTTCTATTACTATTCATTTTTATCAAGAATTCCCATTTCTATTATTACATTTCTATTATTATATATGGTTTTTTTCTATATATCTATATAATTGAATTGAAATTATCATTCTATCGAATATTTTGATTTACTTTTTTCTTAAAAAAGTAAGTTCCTATTAATAAAAAATTATATTTATCTATATAGAGATACAGATAGATATTCTATATTATTAAATACTAGACGACGTATAAATAGATTTATAGTATTTCATTTGAATATTCTATTCATATCATATTAATATGAATAGAATATTCAAATGAAATTCAAATTTTTATAGTTCATTTTTTCTATTTTATTTCTTTTAGTTTCACAATGTACCACCATATAAGTATAAGATATAAGATTTTTCCAATAGAAGAAGTTTACTCCCCCTTAGAATGTAATGTGTTATAGTTTTCTTTTTTTTTTTTAGGAACTGATCTATTCCCTTTATGGCTGACAATCCGAAAGAATTCTGAGGGAGGGGTCATTTCATTTTTAATCTAGAATAAAAAGAACTTCAAGAAATGAGAGAATTAAGAATACCCACTAGAAACACTAATCCAATCCATAATGATGTACCGGAAAATAGAACATTTTTGTTATTTGACCAACCTTCAGGAGAAGCAAATACAACAGGTACACTAATCAATAAAATAAATGAAATAGCAATTAATGCAAAAACAGCTAATTGGAAAGCAATAGTCATGTTTCTAATCCTCCAATTTACCAACAAAAGAACTTTACCATTTGATCCCTCAACCCCTGGATGCCTTTCTTAATATTCATTGAAAAAAAAATTTGTAAATGGAAAAACGCAGAAGGGTTTTATCATGAATTCATTGATTTTGTTTATTATCAACCCTTTTGAGGCTTGGATCGAGGATAGTTTTTTTACTTCACAAAAAGGCATGCTGGATTTTGTACCTATATACATACCGATAGAAAACTAAACCAATAAATTCACATTGAATATCTTTCCTATGGGTCGATAAAAGGGTATCAATTCAAATACTCATGGTCTACTCAGTGGAATAAAGATAAAAAAATATATATATTAGCTTTTGGAGAGATGGCTGAGTGGTTGATAGCCCCGGTCTTGAAAACCGGTATAGTTTGAAACAAAGAATTATCGAGGGTTCGAATCCCTCTCTCTCCTTTTTCTCGATGAATAGATTTGTTTATTTTCTTAGTTTCTATCGAATCTTTTTTTCGGACTGGGCTATATATCCTCAACATCCCGAAAAAAAGATTCGATAGAAACTAAGAAAATAGGAAAATAAATTCTTCTTTACGACTCGCTCTACTCAACCAAATATTTATAGTAAAAAAAAGGGATTTCTACTTCATTGGATCTCACGTCTCAATTAAGAGGAGTCATGGAAAGAACAGGTTCAAAATCGCGATCAATTCCTTTTTCAAATCCTGCGGCAGCTGCGCGAGCTCTTCCCGCGTGCCATAAATGGCCTACAAATAGAAAGAATCCTAGAACAAAATGAGAAGTAGCTAACCAACTTCTAGGAGAAACATAATTGACTGCATTAATCTCTGTAGCTACGCCACCCACGGAATTTAATGAACCTAAAGGAGCATGAGTCATATATTCCGCAGAACGACGTTCTTGCCAAGGCTGTATATCTTTTTTCAGTCTACTCAAGTCTAAACCATTAGGACCCCTTAGAGGTTCTAACCAAGGAGCACGCAAATCCCAAAAACGCATAGTTTCTCCGCCAAAAATAACTTCTCCAGTCGGGGAACGCATTAGATATTTACCTAAACCTGTAGGTCCTTGAGCAGATCCTACATTAGCCCCAAGACGTTGGTCTCTAACTAGAAAAGTAAATGCTTGAGCTTGAGAAGCTTCTGGACCAGTGGGCCCATAAAACTCACTAGGATAAGCGGTATTATTAAACCAGACAAAGCAACAAGCAATAAAACCAAAAACAGATAAAGCACCTAAACTATAAGATAAGTAAGCTTCTCCAGACCATACAAGTGCACGCCGAGCCCATGCAAAGGGTTTGGTTAAGATATGCCAGATTCCACCAAGTATACAAATGGAACCCAACCATACATGCCCTCCAATAATATCTTCCAAATCGTCCACACTAACAATCCACCCTTCGCCCCCAAAAGGCGATTTTAATAAATATCCAAATAGAATACTTGGACTAAGGGTCAAATTGGTTATTTTTCTTACATCTCCCCCCCCCGGAGCCCATGTATCATATATACCTCCAAAATAAAGAGCCTTGAATACTAGAAGAAAAGCACCTATACCTAACAAGATTAAGTGAATACCCAAAATTGTAGTCATTTTATTTCTATCTTTCCATACATAACCGAAGAACGGAAAAGATTCTTCAAGAGTCTCAGGTCCCAGAAGTGCATGATAAATACCGCCAAAGCCCAATACTGCAGAGGAAATTAAGTGAAGTACTCCAGACACAAAGTATGGAAAAGTGTCTATAACTTCCCCCCCAGGACCTACTCCCCAACCTAGAGTAGCTAGGTGGGGAAGCAAAATTAAACCTTGTTCATACATGGGCTTCTCGGGTACGAAATGAGCCACTTCAAAAAGGTTCATTGCTCCGGCCCAGAATACTATTAATCCAGCATGGGCTACATGGGCCCCTAATAGTTTACCAGATAAATTGATAAGTCGGGCATTCCCGGCCCACCAAGCGAAACCGGTAGTTTCCTGGTCACGACCAGTTAAAGCTAAAGTTCCATTAAAGAGCGTTTCCACGTGGTAGAACCTCCTCAGGGAATATAAGGTTTTCATGAGGCTGATCTTGAGCTGCCATCCACGCACGAATACCTTCGTTTAAGAGAATATTTTTTGTGTAGAAAGTCTCAAATTCAGGATCTTCCGCTGCGCGGATTTCTTGAGAAACGAAGTCATAAGCACGTAGGTTCAGGGCCAAACCGACTACCCCAAGAGCACTCATCCATAAACCAGTTACTGGTACAAATAACATAAAGAAATGTAACCAACGTTTATTGGAAAAAGCAACCCCAAAGATTTGGGACCAAAAGCGATTAGCAGTAACCATTGAATAAGTTTCTTCAGCTTGGGTTGGGTTAAAAGCACGGAATGTATTTGCGCCATCACCATCTTCAAATAAAGTATTTTCTACGGTTGCACCATGAATAGCGCATAGTAGTGCAGCGCCCAATACACCAGCAACTCCCATCATATGAAATGGGTTTAATGTCCAATTATGAAATCCTTGGAAAAAGAGGATGAATCGAAATATAGCTGCTACACCAAAACTTGGAGCAAAGAACCAACCAGACTGACCCAGTGGATAAATAAGGAATACAGAAACAAAAACAGCAATTGGACCTGAGAATGCGATTGCATTATAAGGTCGCAATTGAACAGATCGAGCAAGTTCAAATTGACGTAACATGAAACCTATTAATCCGAAAGCACCGTGGAGAGCAACAAAAGTCCACAGACCGCCTAACTGACACCAACGGGTAAAATCTCCCTGTGCTTCAGGACCCCACAGTAACAACAAAGAGTGTGCTAAACTATTAGCGGGAGTGGAAACTGCAGCGGTTAAGAAGTTGCAGCCTTCTAAATAAGAACTTGCCAAGCCGTGAGTATACCATGAAGTTACAAAGGTCGTACCTGTAAACCAACCCCCCAAGGCGAAATAGGCGCAAGGAAAGAGTAATAGACCGGACCAACCCACAAAAACGAAACGGTCCCTCCGCAACCAGTCATCCATAATATCAAATAAATCATTTTCATCTTTGGTAAATTTACCAAGAGCTATAGTCATAGCGATCCTCCTATTCAACTACTTCAACCATTTCCCAACACCTCATAGAGCATTTTCAGAGATGGGACGGACCTTGATCATTTATCTCTATTCATTTCTCTCTCTATATATATATAGAATATATAAGTATACTTTCCCTTGTTTTCTAATCGGTTTCGAATAAAAAATCATTTATGGGTCTATTGATATCTAGGGCAAATCCATGAACTCGATGTGGTTATTCCTTATCTATTCTTAAAAATCTTCCAAGTCATCAATCATAAAATCTGCTATGACTCCAAAATCCGATAGAAATTTTTTTTTCAGAACTGTTCAAGAAACAAATGATCCCCTGTTTCACTTCTTATACCTAGCGGATCTTCAGACATATTTCTCTCCTTTCATCAAAGAAACTTATTCTTGAAGTTTGGTTGTGAATTGACTTCTATTTTGTCTAGGAAACTACTGTAGGATCATAGGTTTTCTAAATTTCTATTTCATTTACAGTTTTTTCTTTAGTATTTCATTTTTTTTTATAAATACTATAATAAAAAGAAAAAACTGTAAATGAAAGTTTTTGTCTCATATATATGAATTGCTGGAAAAATATCGTACACATCGATATGAAAAGAAACTATTTGATATGTGAAGACATAATTTAATGTATTTTTCTATTATTTCTATAAGATTCTATCTAATCTTATAGAAATAATAGAAATTTATGGAAAAAAATATGTTTCATTTTAATTTTAAAAAAACTTGTTTGGTGGAACTTGAAATTCGTATTAAGGCCCTTCTGAGTAAAGAAAAGGCATAACCTTTTTTCTTAGTTCAGAAACAAGAAGATTTCATTGGAAATATTCAGAGATTCTTAGGGAGTCTAAACGAAAAAAGTCTTAAAAAGAAAAAAAATTGTTCGAATTGAATCTTTATCAAATTTGAATATCAGAATAGTAGATATAAATATAATTCAACGGGTTAGGTCCACTTACTTTTTTTTATTTTTCCATTATTGAATTTTACACTTTTTCTTTTTTATTACAAATAGAAACTTTTTCAAAATATCAAGAATCTTTTTATTCTTCCTTCAAATAGAAAGACTATTGCTTTTGAAAAAAAAAGTAAAAAGCCCCTTATCGGATTTGAACCGATGACTTACGCCTTACCATGGCGTTACTCTACCACTGAGTTAAAAGGGCCCTTTTTCTTTCTTTCAATTTCTAAATAAGGAACTAGCATGACTAGTACATATATTTGTTACTGTGTATACTTATTCTATAAATTTATATAAATTATTTCTATAAATTTATATAAATTATATAAATTAAATGATATAAATGGGATTAGAATACATGTACATCAATATCTATTATTTGTATAATGACTCATCAAAGAACAAAAAATTGGATTTACCTAGTGAATAGAATATAGTTAAAAAAAAGAATTGATTAAGATTGGATTTGATCCATATCAAATATATTATTTCAAAATGGATTCTTGAAGTCATTCTAATCATAACACTAAATTCTTTTTATTGATACATAAATGTACTCACAAAATAAAATATTTCATCGAAACATTGATAAAATCGAATCATTGATAAAATGGATTCAATATGTTCTGTCCCTAAACCAAATTTTTATTTTTTTATTGAAAAATTCTATTTTCCAAAGTTTTTTTTCTTAGTATTAGATATAAATCTACCTATCGAATCTTAGTATTAGTAATAAATGATAGAAATGAAGTTTTAACCTCTCGTCCTTTGCAACAAACGAATCATTCCTGTGAAGAATTTTCTCTTTATTGGAACATTACTTCTTTTTTTTTCTTATTATGACTGGAATAAAAAAATTTAGAAATATAAATGATTAATAAAAAATTTCTATGGAATTATGAAAGAACGAAAAATATTTTTTTTTATCGAATCATATCATTATATTGACAATTGCAAAAAACTGTTCATACTATGAACGTAGTATAATGGCGGTCGGGCAAGTATGCCCCCATCGTCTAGTGGTTCAGGACATCTCTCTTTCAAGGAGGCAGCGGGGATTCGACTTCCCCTGGGGGTAGGGTGTTACGAAAGGAAGTTGATCAAAAATTTTCAATAAAAACTGAAATGTATTCTTCCTATTGTGCTGGGTCGATGCCCGAGCGGTTAATGGGGACGGACTGTAAATTCGTTGGCAATATGTCTACGCTGGTTCAAATCCAGCTCGGCCCAAGAATTTGCCGATCCACTATGAAATTCTATAACCCATTTATAGTTCTCTGGAAATGACTGATGTGCTATGATACGGAAGAATCAAAATATTAAACATATCTAAGGTTATTTCTTTTTTTTCTGTATTCCATATTTCTTTCCACAAATTCAAAATCTTGTTAATAATCGGTATTCATGTCAAGATCTGTAAGTAGAAAATATAAGGAAAAATTGAAAAAAAAAATATTTTTTTTTCATTGATTCAATTTTCAATCGATTTGTTAATAGAATAAGAATAAGAAACGGATTACGAGTAATTTGTGTCGATCTCACTAAAGTGGATATCGATATACATATCAATATATAAAAAAATGCGCTTTTTTCATTTACAACAAAAAGGTTCGAATCCGAAATAGAAAAAGAAAAGGTTTGACAGAAACGGTCCGTAAAAATATTTATACAGTACACCCCTTTCCCTGGGATTGTAGTTCAATTGGTCAGAGCACCGCCCTGTCAAGGCGGAAGCTGCGGGTTCGAGCCCCGTCAATCCCGTTGGATATAAATCCAAAAAAATAAAAAATAAATTCCTTTTTTGTGTATTTGTAGGGAATCAAATTGATAAACAAAATTTTATTTGGGGCCCCCCCCTGCTTTTTCATTTGTTTCGCCGAAAAAGGAAGGAAAGGGATTTTGGACTTTCATCAAGAATAAATGTTTTTTTGTTTTATTTAGTATGGATAAAAGATCTTCCTATGTTATACTATTTCATGAGTTGATTTGATAGCTCAGATTTTGTGATTCATGATATTGATCCGATTTGATATCATTGAAATCCAATTTATACCATTGTTGAAAGATTGAACATTTCTATGGGATTAAATCCCGAATTTTTTTTTTAGAAATTTAAGAGAAATAGAACATAATAAAGATTATGGAAGTAAATATTCTCGCATTTATTGCTACTGCACTGTTTATTCTAGTTCCTACTGCTTTTTTACTTATAATTTATGTAAAAACGGTAAGTAAAAGTGACTAATTTCACTGAAATATGATTTCTTCATTTTTATGAATGATTTAAAAAAATGATCGTACAATCAGCGTAATCCAGATAGTAGAAATCAATTTGATTTCTACTATCTGAGAATTGCGTCCAATTTTTTTTTTCAGATTCTTTTTACAAACAATTCCGGTATCTTAGGAAAAAAAGGGGGTAAAAAAACAGGAATGGTTATTACACGGTCCGCCATTTTCCATATATATATATATCTATATAACCAGGTTAAGCGTCAGTTCATCGAAATAGAAATTTTAAGAAAAATTTGATTGGAATAGGAATCCATTTCTTCTTCTTTTTGATTCCCTTGTTTTTCTCAAAATAGGAATATGGGAATAATGAAAATATTTGTTTGATTGAAAGAGTATTTTCAATTCCTATAAGATACATAGAATACATTACACTACTAAAATATAATAGAATCAAGATAGATTTTCTATTTGAACTCAATTAATTAGTATTAGTTTAAATGAAATATTTTCATTCAATAGTTTCGAAATTCAAAAATTCAGGTAGAAATCAACAAGGTTACTTGGATCCCTTAACTCAATTTTTAGTATCCCTATAGCCCACTTCTTCCCCATACTACGAGGGAAAGGGAAAATGAAAAAACTACCATTAAAGCAGCCCAAGCAATACTTACTATATCCATGTAAATTTTGTCTCCTATCTCTATAAATATGAAGGAACTATTTCATTATTTTTTCAAATTTTTTATTCTATTCTTTTTTTTGTATTATTCGCTAAAAATACTATACTATAATAGTGGAATTGCTATTACAGAGTCAAAAAAAGGATTCTGGGCTAACATCATTCACGAAAAACAAGAATTCATTCTATTTATTAGTTATTAGAACATCTAAAAAGTTTTTTTTGATTATTTTTAGTAAAATCATAAAACATTAAACATAAAAAAATTATAGGAAGTTATAAGTCAATGAATGTTACTACCAGGTGGGAATATTAAGATTTCTCTTTTATCATTTCCTTAAGGATTTCATAAAAAAAGAATCAAGACAGATTCATTTGCATACTTATACTCTTCTTTCTATTTGAAATAGTCCCTTAAATGTCTCCCAATTCGTTCTCTAAAATAATTAAAAAAACTTTTTTTCTTTTCTATTCGATTTTAGAATCAAAACTTTTTAATTTTATTAGAATATAGAATATGAAAATCTAAAGAATACTTTTTTTGAATATTACGAAAGCGAATTAGCTAAATTAAAGCTATTAAATAGAATTGATCTAAATAAATAATATTGATAAAATGTGGAAGCACTCATAAACTTTAAATTAGTCTGTATAGAAGGTTTTTCTTCTGCCTTTTCTCTACCTAAAAATGGACTTTCCTATCCGACTTATTCTTAATCCAATCTAATAAAAGACCCAGTCAGGAGACAGACACTACAATAGTTGTGTAGTGAACGAACTATCATTTCTAAATTTATGGATTCCTTTTCACTACTAGAATCTTTCCTTGAATTCGAGACAAAAATATTTACAACATTTTTTAAGCTACTGATGCTTATAATTTCGAATCAAACGCAATTCTCAAGACTCCTTTTCCCTCGCTTGCTTCTGTTGGAAAAAAAGTTTTCTAAAAAAACGTAATATAATCTTTCATTTACAGTTTCTTATCGATCAGGCGACACCCGGATTTGAACTGGGGAAAAAGGATTTGCAGTCCCCCGCCTTACCACTCGGCCATGCCGCCAATAAAAATATAGATATGAAGTTTTTGAGAATACTCCCCCCTTTTCTTTCTATTGAAAAATTGAAAAACAATCTTGAGACAAATCGCAACCGTTAACTATTCTTTTATGAATTATTCTTGAATATTTGAATAGAAATTTTTTTTTCTTAATGAGATCAGAAAATAAAAATTGATACATAACCAATCAATATTGCTTTTTTTTTTAACTTTGTTCATTCTAATTATAACAGCAACTTTCAATATATGTAAACCCTAGAATATCAATTTGATCTGTTACACAGATATTATCTAATCGAGTATCTTATCCATATCTATATAGATATAGAATACCAATACTATACGGTATTTTCAAGAAATTATCGTGCTTATTCTTTTTTTACAATTTTCAATAGAAAATTTGTAAAAATTCACACAACATGTTATGTGTTTGTTATCCTGAACAAATATGACTGCAATAAAGTTAGAGACAGATCTATAGCTGCAGTTAAATATATGCATGTTTCAAAAATACAAGCCTTATTACATTACACATAACATACTCTAATCATATTCTCCCCAATTCTCTCCAAAATACTTCACTTCAAAATATATCTTTTCTTGACAATTTCGAATGGATTTTTTTTTGTATCCAATTGAATTTGAATATGTAATATCATAATAATGATAGAAATGAAATGCATTTTTTTAGATTCCTAAAAAAAATATTGAAATGCCCGTAGAAATTTCCAATCCTTTTTTAGATTAGACTTTCGATTCTATCTGTTTGTTTTGTTGCAAATTCCTTCGAAGTTGAGTATCAAATTCTAATATTTCTTTCTCTTTTCATAATAGGTATTTCATACACTAAGAAATATTTGATACACGGGATTAGGTAAGATTTCATGTAATTCAGTATAAAGAATAGAAATTCCAATATTGCTAAATGGATTCATGTGATTTGATGAAGCATGACAGCAAATCGTGGAATATTTTTCGATAAAATTCACGGGGAAATTGAAAATGCTTGGGAGTGAAAATGAAGAAATGTCTACACTACCTGGATTGAATCAGATACAATTTGAAGGGTTTTGTAGGTTCATTGATCGGGGCTTAACAGAAGGGCTTTTTAAGTTTCCAAAAATTGAGGATACAGATCAAGAAATTGAATTTCAATTATTTGCCGAA